>NC_068349.1:7296805-7368064 GCF_014633365.1 Diospyros lotus | reverse complement strand
TTTTCCACCCCTCCAAACTCCAAATCTATAAATAAAAATTGTGCACAGTACACACACACTCAAAGAGACACAGCTTGAGCATAATTTTGCTAATTATACGTTGATGAATGTGCTATTTTCTATTTTTTATACATGCATGTAAAATAAGACCGAGATTTATAGTGCATCAACTTAATACAAATAGATAAGCGATATTAAGGCTGATTCAGTCAATTGACTTAATCCGCAACAAGTTCAATATCTAATATGAATTAACTAAATACTCAATGATGTTATCAATTTATTGTCACATCATTTAATTAAATGTGGTGCTGTCATATCATTATTGCTATGGGAAAAATATTTATCAGTAAGTGACATCCCATGGCACCTGTAAATTCAGGTATTTGTTTATTAGGATAAGTAATATATATATATATATATATATTTGTGGCTAAGTTCCCAGGTATAGTTTCAAATTGTTGAACAAAGTAGGCATCTACAGATTCCTATATGTTAGACACAGAAAAGATAAGGCATTAATATCTTGATAAGATGCTACAAGGTTGAACTAAGCTTAGCCAATATATACGAATACCATAATCAATAATTGAGAAAAGGAATCTCATAGGCGATAAAAGAACTTCAGTTGCTGATCATGCATATATCTTTGACTAAATTAATATAACCTAGGAAGAAGGCTTTCTTCTTCCTTGAAACTTCTTGGTTTCTTGAAATTGTGCTATGTTTTCGTCTTTCTAAACCATCTTTATAACATAATATATACTAATTGAGCAAACAATTGTGTTACAATTTAAGATGAAGATGCTATAGATTACATCTATTTCAAGTAGGTTCAAGGGTTGAGTTAGTTGTGGGTTGATTGGTTTAATTAGATTTTATAAGACCGCAAACCAATCTAATCATAGCTATGTCTATAATACATATATTTTATATATAGAAAAAATCCAATTTTAACTTGAAACTTAACTAACCCAATTCACTCAATCAATGCTAATCGGGCTGGGTCTTGGATTTGAATTAGACGAGCCACACAAATACAGACATAATATAGACATTTTTGAGAGATTAAAACCATGACAATTTTAAACTTAAATGTAGAAGAGAAAAAACATTGATTTGTTGCAATAAAAATGCTACCAAAAAGAGAAAGTAATGGGAATAATGAGAAAAACCAAGAAATAGCCTTTCTCAATTCTCCTAGCTTGTTATTAGCAAATTGAAAACATCCTTGTGAAGGGACTGGAGTTATATTTGTTGTGACTAGGATAATTATAACAAAGGTTTGGTTAAATTTCAATTATACAAACTACCAGATAATTGAAACGAAACATCAATTGATTCCATCATCAAGTTTATTACTTTTGGATTCGAACTTGAACCTAAATGAACTTAGTTCAATCACTTTAGTTGAAAATTCATTCTCAGGTCTACCTACTTCATAGACACCTTTTAAATACATGTGCTCACTAACTTATATATACGTATTTATATGTTTTTCAACTGCTAATTTTTCTTTAAGGGAAAAAGACACCAGAAAATAATTACTAATTATATGCGGAAGATAACTATTGAATGAATCATTGAGGTGATAATTATTTGTGACACTACTGAGTGAAACACTAGATGGGTGCTCAATGAAGAGACATCAAAGAAATAAACACAAAATGAATCAACCAATAATTATGCTAAGTTTTTTGTTCCAAGTAACTCTTTACTTTGGAGCGTGGAGAAGCTTCTCTCTAGAACTCTAGGGAACCTTTCACCATGCTTCCTACCCTTGATCTTGCATCGATTTTCTTCTTCTCTTCGCCCTCAACCCACCTCGCCGTTCCCATCGACCTTCTCCTTTTTCATCGCCTTCTCCTTTCTCAAAGAGTTCAATCCGTGTCATTGGGTTTCTCTCAATCAACCACCCCAATAGCTAGTTCGTCCACCGCCACTATTGGGTTATCTCCTTGCCTCTCACCTATCTACGTGCGACTAACCTCTATCGTTCTCTCCCTGGGGCCGGAGACATTGTCCCATGATTTTTAGTACCAGATGGGATGGTTGTTGATTTGGATATGGGACCTTCGGAAGTAAATCCAAGAGTTTGTCTCCCATTTTCGATTCTGATTACAATGGCCGTTCTCTGTCTGACGTTGGACTCCTGGAATTTTGCTCGGAGTAAAGCAATCGATGAAGGTGAAGGCGAAGATGAAGACGGGCTTTCATTGGCCCTCAGACTTTGATCTTTTGGTCTTGTACATTCTTGGCTGGGCTATACTACTTACCGTTGTTGTTTTTGGTGTTTCCTCTCTGTTGTTGTTATTATGTAGTTATTGTATCTTGTGTTTAGTTTGTGTAATCTTTTGTTAAGAACCCTTGTCTTTTGGTATGACCACATCTTCTTGCTGTTTATCTAGAGAGTTTGGATTGGAAAGCTTGGTGCTCCTCTTGTTGTGCCAGTGGCGACCGTTTTTGGGTCATCTTCTTCCTCTATTTTGTTGGGACTTTTAAACTAATTCAATTAACATCTTTAGCAAAAAGAAAAGAAAAGAAAACTCTTTCTTTGTAGCAGCTAGTATATGAACAGGTGTGTATAGAACCTAATTTGGTTGGAATTTGGAATTCCGCAAGAAGAAGAAGAAGAAGAAGAAGAAAGATGATGATGATGATGATGATGATGAAGATGAAGATGAAGATGATGGATGACTCCTCAGCAAATTCCCATATCATATTACTTTAGGATAAATTCTCAAAGTATAAAAACTAGAGTACCGCTTTAATCAATATATTCCTCATCTATAACCTGGACGAACAGCTTAAGAAATTAATTTGCAAAGTGGGTGGTTTCCTGTCTACATGCATAAATATTCTTAAGAAACTTGACCACACCTGAAAAAGCAAAGATTTTCCCAATCACACCTAGCTTAACCTGGCCTAAAAAAGTAGTAATTGCTTCTTTTTCTGTCTTTGTTTTAGGTATAGGAAGGATCCTCTTCTAAGATTAGTCCAAAAAAATTTACAAAAAGTTAGAAACATAGTGAATCTTTTCAAAGACTTTGAGCCAGCAAGGGAAAAGCAGCTCTCTTGCAACTGACCTACAAATCTCCTCAGACAAGTGATTGAAAGAAAATATGCAGATTTTGACAGGAGCCCATCCATCATCCTTTTTCTTTCAACTATATATATTATTATATTGGAAATTTTTGCCTGCCATTCTGTCAAAAATTTTATACAGATATTAAGAATATCATCAAATCAGTAATTATAATAAAATAAAACACAATATTCTAATTATGTCTTCTTTCTTTCTTGTTCCCACAATTCTATTCTCTTCAATTAAAGGTGGAAATGACACCAGTAGGGAGTAGGCCCCACAAACCTTATGAATAAAGTCCAATCAAGTTGAATTATGGTGCTCCTATATGTCATTAGGTGAGTTATCAATGACCCCCTCTAATTGGAGCACTTTTAGATTATGTTATTTCAATGCCTTATTTGGATGTATATTTAAGAAATGCGGGCCCTACAAGTGCATGGGCTTAGCTGAGCCCGTGCCCTTTGAAATTGGGCCTGATGGAAAACGTAAAATTGCAGCCCAAGCATCAGACATATATATGACTCCTAAATGTTCCATAATTGGGTTTTAAGATGCAACCCATAATTTGGAGTGGTGTTCCCATATTTGAGCAACTATTCTTTTACCAAAATCATTGCCTATAAGCAACTCAGATGCTTCATAGGCTTTTTTAATTCTGGTTTTGGATAAACAAGGATGTGCCTTTGTATTTTGAAATGGAGATACGAGGACCCTTTTCCTTTCCTAGATATTTTTTAAAGAATTTTGTCATAGATTCTATCCATGTTGAATATCTCTTGATTAATTTCTCACATTATTAAAAGCTAAATATTTAATTCAATAATTACCAAATAAAGGTTAAAACAAAAATGATTAAAATATTCTTATATCAAATTTCACTCAACAAAAGAGACGGAGATTGTTTTGAGTAATTAGGGATATAATCAAAACCCTAATCTTGTTGCAACTAGCAAGGATGGCTCATCTTGTGCCACCAGCTCAGCAGAAAAACTTGCATTACCACCATTATTAGCACAACCAACACTGCCATCTCCTCCTCAAATAGCACCTTTAATTTTGTAGACTGTCACACAAAAGCTTGTTGATTGTGGTAACGCTGGAGTGTTCGAGCCTTTTAGTTGGGCTAGTGCTATATAACCAGAACCTGTAGCCTGACAGTTAGTAAACAACCTTGTC
Organism: Diospyros lotus; assembly: GCF_014633365.1. Taxonomy (NCBI): domain Eukaryota; kingdom Viridiplantae; phylum Streptophyta; class Magnoliopsida; order Ericales; family Ebenaceae; genus Diospyros; species Diospyros lotus. The sequence continues at coordinate 7,363,800 of NC_068349.1, read as the reverse complement.
CTGGCGAGCTTTCAAAGTTCAAATCAGGCACACCATTAACTTCACTAGTAATGGAGTAGTCATTTTCAATTAATTAGTGCTCCCATGAGATGTATGATGAATCCTAGTGGAAGTAGGGGAATGCAAGACTAGTCTTGGCTCTTCATGGATAGTTGGAGAGAGTTAAATGGAGTTTTGAGTCTAGAGAACACAAAGAGAAAAGGAAAGCAATAAGAACGGAAAGGGAAAGAGAGAAGAGTCATCACTATCGTTGGAGAAAGATGAGAGAGTCGACAATTTTGAGAAGGATGGGGAGGAAAAGAGAAACAAAGATAAAGGGAAGCATGCATGAGGATTTTTTTTTTTTAAAGGGGTGGAAGTGGGTCGAGTTATATAAAATCATAGGAGCTCCTTGTCATTTTAAAGAATATATATAATGATACTTTCCATTTTTTGCCAAATCTTAGAGATATCGAGTGTAATTTAATTTTAGAATGCAGATACAACTTGGTGTTTATTGACATTAAACTTGTTTTGTGTTGATAGCTTTTGAAAAATACGCACATGTCGTTCTTTTACCCATAAGAGAAAACACCTGTTGCATTATGTATCTAGGTTTGGCTTGGTCATCAGCCCAGGACTCGACACGTGAACCCACAAGCTTGGAATGCCAACAAACCACAAATGTACGTGTACCCCAAGCACACGATTGTCTGTTTATTAAAAATCATAAAGAGAGCCCTAGCCAAGACATATCCCCTAAGAGCCAATAAAAGCAAGCATGATGGAGCCTTAAGATTCATCCATTACTCTGCTCATCACGGCTTAAGGATTGTCATAAAGGGGAGATTGTTGAGTTTTCCCTAATTAGATTGTTTTGATGATAAATGTTCTTTTGTCAAAACTTTAATGTTTTTTTATGTTATGCTCTCTTAGACTTATTAATATGTTTTGTACATACATAAATTATTTTATTCTTATTTAGAATATTGATTAAGAATATGGTAAGTCTATATTGATAGAATATATATACATATATATATATGTTATGGTTTCCTTGAGATTATATAAGGGTTAAGGAACCTTGATAAAAAGAAATTTTAGTATGATTTATCTATTAATGTTCTTATATGCTTTAGCTATATGCTTTATTGATATATCTTTTAATCTGCCTTTCTTTGAGGTCATCTTAAAGATAATGTATGAGTGGTTTGTTTGTAGACCTAATGTTGTGCTAAGTGTTTTATATGGTAGTATTACTCAATGATTAAGAGTAATATGTTCTATATTTTATATCTAATGTTTAAGTGTTAAATATCAAGATTGTTAAGTAAATAATCATATACTTAAGTGATGGTACTTGAGTTTTGATTTACAGAATTTAAAGTTGTGTTTCTCTTTATTTTTCAATTTTCAGTTTTGAGTTTTGAATTTATTTTAGTTTTCTGTTTTTAGAAAATTGAAAACGCGTTCTCTTTGTCATTTTGAAAAATTATTTCTCAAAACAGAAAATTAAAAAATATGTTCTCTTTGAAATTTTTAAAATAATTTTTTAATAATATTTTATTCAATAAATTTGATTATTCAGTAAATTAAAAATATTTAATGTTTATAAATTATTAAAAAAATATTTACATTTTAAAGATAATGAATTTTATAATATTTTTTTCATTATAATAATAAAATATGAATAAATAAATGTGTTTTGACTTTTGAGTCTGTTTTGGATGAAAACACTTAAAACAACTTTTTGTTGTTTTGAGTTTTCTTCACAATTTTTTTCTTGTTTTCAAAAATACACTTTTAAAAATAGTAAAGAGAACGTATTTTCATTATTTTGAAAAATTAAAAACTAAAAATAACTTGAAAACAGCAAAGAGAACGCAGCCTAAATTGTCTTATCCTTCATGATAAGGTTGTGATAATAACTTTAATATGTTTTAGTGGTGATTAATCTTGTTTTTTATTCTTATTTGTTAATATGCTTGATATATTAGTAGGTTGCTCTAGAATTTTATGGGATATTTTAAGTATTCATAATACATGAGTGTCATATATGAACCTCGTGATGTTTAGAGTAAGCTTAAGGTTGAGAAATATCTCAAGTACTCAAAATATAAGACTCATCTTCTTAGCGTATGCTTAATTATTGCACCACTTAAACTCTAGTTCCTCTTTAAAAAAAGACTACTTAAATATCGAAAAGTCCATAGTTGACCACACTTGCGCCCCTAACTTGCCTCTTTCTCAACATGTCCTTTTAACACTAAAAAGGTCTTTTGGTTATCAAGACTCATTTGGTCTTTAAGATTCATTCAATTGTCAAGACCTCACCTGCGCCCCTAACTTGCACTACAAAAAAATCGGTATTTAGCGGCGGATTTTTTTTTGCATTTTGCGGCGGTTAAAACTACTGCCATAAAGTGATTTAACGGTGATTTTGGAAATCGCCGTTAAAACAATCGTCGCGGAGTATTTAGTAGCGGTTTTCAGCAACTGCTAGAACAACCACCGCAAATTACATTTTTTGTGGCGATTTGAGAACTGCTGCGAACTAATATATTTAACAACGATTTTTGAAACATTTAGTAGTGATTTTAGAACCGTCATAAAAAAATTCCAAAAACCTTGAATTTTAAAAACCGTCGTTGTTTCCCCCATACGTACGCACCTGGACCCCCTTCCCCTGCGCACGCGCCACATGGCAATGCTAGAAATTTAGTTCCAGTGCCTTCCCTTTCCCCAGTTTCGAACTCGAGACCTCCCATATAGGTACGCGCGTGAAGCCATCTAATCTGTGAAATCTCCTTATTATATACCCACACATATTAATTATATACTAATCTAACCGCTACTTTTCAGGATTACATTATATATTTTTTAATATAAATTAAAAATAAATTAATTAATTAAATTAAATATATATTTTTTAAAAGAATAATGGAATAAATTAAAAATAAATTAATTGATTAAAAAATAAAAAAAAGAGTTAACATATTTTTTAAAATTTTCTTTTTATAAATTATTAAAATTTTATATATTTTTTTAATTTTATTTTTTAATTATTAAATTATTTTCTAAATTTTGCTGATGTTACAAAAACCGTCGTAAATTTAATTTTTAAATGAATTTAGTTATGATTTTCAAATAATCATCACAAAATTTAATTTTAATGAATTTTGTGGCAGTTCTTCAAAACCACAGCAAATGTTGATTTTATTTTATTTTTTAATTATTAAATTATTTTCTAAATTTAACAATGACTTTTTGAAAATTGTCGCAAAATACCATATTTTGATGTGATTTTAAAATCGTCACAAAAAATCAATTTTTTTTGCCTTGTTGCCTTTTCTTAGCAGGTCTCTCAACACTATGGATGTCTTTTGGTCATCAAGAGTCATTTGGTTATCAAGATGTATTTGGTCGTCAAGACTCTCTCATCACGGGACTTTCGTCGTTTGACTTTCATCACCAAGACTCTCGTCACTAGATCACTTGATAAAGGGTCACTTGCCACTCCCTTGAGGTATATTGTCGCAATTCAAAAAAATAATTTTATCATTGTATCTTGGCAATAATAATTGACATTGTCTATGAAAAATTGATCAAAAAGTCACGAGATCGATTTGCGATGGTTGTCACAAGAAGCAATCGACAGACCTCTCTGAAGACTAAGACTCACCCAGTTTCGTGAGACTCTTAATCTCCAAACTTGCATGAGACTCAGGATTTGCGAGAAATTTACCTGCATGTTTTGTGGGAGACTAATCTCTAAATTTGATAAGGAACCCTCACTCAAGTCTCGCGGGAGACTAGTCCTTCTAGCTCATCTGAACATATTTAATGGTCCCCCACAAGGAATATGAGGCCCTACAAACAACATGCAAAAAAAATGTAGGCATTTCAATAAATGGCGAGGTTGCTCTAAGATATGATTCCACATGGTACAATATCGCCTACCTTGGAGAAATTTTTTCCTAAATCAATTCCCTTATAAGGGACTTAATTTAGAAGGTGTGCCAGAAAATAGCTCTTATCAGGAAGCTACCCTAGAGACTCAATTGTGATCCTTTCTTTCTCAAAGGACAATTGAGGACTCCACTTCGAATGACGCACCCTCAAACTTCCCCTCCTCACCACATTCCAAATTAAGAAAGAGATGGGGACCATCGAAGACCAAGAGATGATAAGTGAATCCCACGAAAAGGGAAACACCAAGAAACCATAGTGAACACACCCTTTAACATTTAGCGCTTGAGAAATGACCGACATAAGAAAATGATTGAAGATGTGCTAGAACAGAAAAGATTGTTGCTTGCCTCGGAGGACCAATCCCAAATGAGGATCCCATTTGCCTCAGCATAATGGATAGACCCTTGCCAAGGAAATTTAAAATGTCACAGCTATCTCCGTACTCAGGCAAAGGCGACCCTTATGATCACATTTAGAGTTACAAGTCCCTAATGTTATTTCATGGATGAAATTATGCAATCATGTGTTGGGTTTTTCTTCTAATGCATTGAGTTATTTTAGGTTTGAAAAAAAAAATTGAAAAGATATAAAAAATAAATTAGTTCCCAATATTTCAATATATATATATATGTGTGTGTGTGTGTTTATCTTACAATTATTGTTGAAAAGATTTATCGTTTATGTTGTTTCTAAGATACAACAATAAATTTATTTAATTGAAAATATTGTCAACCCGTCTAAGCCTATAGGAAAGAAAATAGTCAAAGGGCATGGAGAGATATCCCTGTGCAAACACTCCGATACTTAAGTTAGATACTGAAAATAATTAAGGTTGTATTGAAATTAATATTCGAGATGTACATTTTCTAGAATTAGTGTTTATTTATTTATAGAAGGGTATAAAGTAATCCTAATTAATTCAATATTAGGATTTTCACAGGTAACGTTTATCTTGACATTTCTTAATAAAATTAGGATTATAATTTTTATAAATAACGTCTATCTTGATATTTTGAAACCCATTAAGATTAGAATTTTTACAGATAACATATATCTTGATGTTTTGAAACTTGTTAGGATTAAGATCCTCGTGGATGATATTTATCTCAATATTCAAAAAAAAAAATTCATCGAATCTTTGAAGGAATTTTCAAATATCGGGGTTATCTAGTTTGCGTGTTGCCTGGGACCCCTCCTACGCGTATGGAAAAATTTACACTTTTTAATCTAAAAAGTTATTTTGGGCATTTTGTTTTTTTTACCTTTTAATAAACTTTTACCCATGACACAACAGTTTCAAAGTGTTGTAAAATAATTAATTTAATTTCAATGATATCATTTTCATCCTTTCAGTGTATGGTATCAAGAAACATTGCTATTTTTTTTCTATGGTCATCGTTGCGATAGATAAAATTATTATAAATAAGCTATAAATTTTAGTTTCAATATAGACATAATTAGAAAGCTATCAATATAAATATTTTAAAGGGTCACAACCCTATATATGTATCTAGATTCGAATCAAACCTCGATGCAGAGGTAGAGTTTTTGATCAAAATATAATACCCCACTTTTTCAAGCGTGTTATAATATGAGGAATTCAAAAAAATTTCCAATAATTATAATTTATATTCAACAATATTCCAAAATTTCCTCTTTACCCCCTTAGTAAAAACCTCTATAAAATGAAGTTAAGGTAGGTAATAATTTTTTTTTTTTTTTTTTTGGCGCAGATTGTTCCCTAGATGGAATCTAAATTTAAATATCATTAGCTTAAATAAAAATATGGTCTTTCAAAATGTGTTCTAGAATGTTACAAAATCCCATAAATTAAGTAGTCCAACAACCCATACTTTCTTAATGATTCATTTTCTCCTTTAAATTAAAACAAACAATGAAATTTGATAAAATAAAATATCATAGAACTAAACTTTTCCCACTTTTTTTCTTTTTCATATCTAAAGCTTGGGTTGTCTAATTAATACACTTGAATATATCGATATAAGATATAAACATATATATGATAATTATAACAACTTGTATGCAAATATAAAAGACAATATAACATGCTTTCTATGCTACTAATTATCACCATGTGACATACTACGGTTTGACCATTACAATGTATGATTCAATCTGACACTGAATGACAGTCACGAATATGGACTTGAAATCAAAACTGAATTTACACGACAAGATCTTTCTCCTACTACTTCTTAGATTGACAGTTGTTCAATTAATGACACAAGCATACAACACGTAAGACAAAAAAAAAAACTAATCCAAAATTATTATTTAAACTAATATAGAGGGAATCTAGCCATGAATAAAATATTTATCTAATAACTCTCTCATTATGAGTTAATTAGTTAATGACCTAACAATGCCATACCACATCTAAGTCTGAAAAATCGATACGCATATCTCAATAACAATTAGTTAGACCATTATCAATAACGAGAATGTCGTGCATGTCTCTTAAAAAATAATCGATCATATTATCAATCTATTTTTAACAAAATAAAGTCATTAACAATTAATAGTAGCCCACACAAAATATTTCCAAAGCTCTGTGATATTTCTAGTGGTGATTCTAACAGTGTTATTGGCACAATCTGAAAGGGCTACCCATGTCTAACCACAAGACCTCCTCATTTCCACAAAGAAAGTTTTTGTCATCCTCTCTGATTCATCAGTTTCTGCCTTGCTTCAGTTATTCGCATTCAGGTAAATATGACCATCATGTTAATTAATTTTAAGAAATAAAAAATGTAACACCTATAAGGTAGTATATTAGGGAGGTCTTCAGTAAATTATTTAGTTTCATATATCCAATAATTACCTTTAAGTAACGTTTTTGGATAAGGATAAGTGATGTTAGGTACGATAAAAAGAAGAAAAAATATATAAGTACCTCCAAGATTGGATGCATTAGCAACCACAAGGCTTGAAGGCCTCTCAGATTGTCTTTGCAAGACAGCTTGCCAATGTCGAGCTCTAACTGCCCTTCCACTGTTGAAGAAAAGGTGAAAAAACATATAGATTGCTTATTGTATTGACATGTCACCCTGCTAGAGCATCCATTAGGCAAGTCTTTGATGATGCAACCAGAGGGTCTTCTCGTGTATTTGAGGGAGGAAGGTTGGCAACTTTCATTCAAGCTTTCAAATTGAAAATAAACAATGACTCAAGTCCCCTCCTCCATGTTTGGTTGGCACTAACAAAGAAATAGAGCCTCTCTTGTGGACACTGGGGGAGATGAAAATTGTACCTTTGCGTACACTCGGAGACACGTATAAAAACAGAAAAAAATGTTAATTATTAATAGTCTACAAATTTAAGGGGAAAATGAGTTATTATTAAATTAGTATTTCTTATGAAATTAACATTGGTTTTGTGATTTTTACTAAAATAGTATTCGATGGTTTTTGAGACTAAAACCGTAATAGACTTGCCAATTCTAAAAAATATAAGTTTTTGTAAGGTAAACCAAACTCGCCAAATCTTTTGCTAAAGTGTTTGTATATATAGAGAATCGAGAAGGACATGCTGCTAGTTGGACTGGCAGGACTTTCTTAGCCTAGGTTGGGACAACATCTTACACTATTTTGGTAAAATCTTAAATCCAATACTAGTTGCCTAAAAAAATAAAATAATAATGTTAATATAATCAAAAAAAAAAATCCCATGAACTTTTCATATATGTTGAATACTCACAAGATGAAGGGAGCCACTTGCATGCCCTAAAAAGCCTGAAGTGACCACCTAAACAGATGTTGCTCTAGAGACAATGGAAGGGAACAGCTTCACCCACTTCTTCTGAAATAGGAAATAATGACCTTTAATTTGTAGAAATTTCTTATATACAAATTCAATATAGAATGATGTTCTCTCTTATGTCTACAGATTAAATAGGAAATAAAATACCATTTTGGTGACTTTTTTTGCATAGTTATTACTAATTAACAAGGATTTTTGAGTAATTAAGAATATATTCAAAAACCCTAATCTTGTTGCAAGGATGGCTCATCTTCTATCACTGGCTCAATAGAAAAGCCTACATTGCCAACATTATTGGCATAACTAGCACCACCATCTCCTTCTCTATCAGTGCAAAGAGCAGTATCATCAATGCAAAAAGTAGCACATCTTGTTAATGTTGGAGTGCTCGAGCTTTTTAGTTAGGTTGGCACTAACCAGAACTTGTAGCCCAACAGTTAGTAAACAACCTTGTCCTGGCTAACTTTCAAAGTTTGAATCAGGCACACCATTGACTTCACAAGTGATGCAGTAGTCACTGTCGATTACTAGTGTTCCCATGGGATGTATGATGAATCCTAGTGGAAGTAGAGGAATGCAAGACTGGTCTTGGTTATTCATGGTTAGCTAGAGAGAGTTGACGTTGAGAGTGGAAAACACCATTACCCTATCGGTATCACTAATTTGAACCACCTCTTGCAAAGAAGTCCCATTTGAAAGAACATCTGGCTGCCACATATCACGAACACAAATATAATGCTCATTAATGGATTTGAAAAGGAAAATGAGACAAAAGAAGAATGGATTCAGAAGAGGATGATTATGTTCCTATAGAGCCCTACAATGTTCATCTCTGAGTAGATCGAAAATGAGAAAAGGGTGAAGTTGGAAGCCAAGAAGTGGATGCAGCCGCAAGAATCAAACAAATGGGCTGGCAAGGCCCCACGATACTTCTCGTGGTGATTTTAATAGTGTCATCGGCATAATTCGAAAGGGTGGTCCATGACTAACCACAGGAATTACTCATGTTCACTACAAAATTTTAATGGTATTGTAAAATTGATGCAAATTAAAAGTTTAAATATGAACTTAATAAATTTTAAAATTTGTTATTAAATTGATATACTGATTAAAGTTGGATAACTTTTTTTAAAAAATAACCCCTTTTTGGTTAATATTTCAAGATGTTATTTTTATTTTAATTCATACATAAGTTTTTTAAGTATGTAAGAATTAAGGATGGCAATAGATACCTCTTCGGGGGTACCAACCAAGCCCCTCTCGCACGGGCGAATTTGGATACTAAAAAATACTCATCCCTTGAAGCAAGTTCAAAAAGGGTTTTTGAAAAGATCATGTTATTTGTACATTAATAATTAAATTTTGGATTATATATATACGCACAAATGATTAAAATACCTTTCGCGCCTTACCGTCTCGCGTCGGATTGAGTGAGGGGTATTTTAGTCATGCACCTCACTACCTCACTCGCGTCTTATCGCCTTGAATGAAAGATATTTTTATCATTTTAACTATATTATGCAGTTTAAAAAATATAAATAATATTTTTTCTTTTGAAAATAATTGTTAAAACAAGTAAAAGGTGAGGGACAAGTCTGTACCCCAATATATAATGTTAATATTTTATATATTTAAGCTACTTGGTTTTTAGATGCCTACAGAAATGAAATTTGTCACTAGCCCCCTAACAAAATGTTATTCACCTTTAGTTATTCACTTAAAGCAGACCAATTCTTAAACTACATAGCTACATTTGAGCCTAAATAAATATTCAAGAGTGCAGTTAATTAGCCGATTTTTTTTTTTTTCTTTTTGGCTCAACACCCTTATACTTTACAAATTGTTCCTTTTTCACATTTGTGACTAATTGTACTTTATCAATTGTTTTGATTTGACACTATAACTAGTAGTTTGTTAGTCATAGGGTCAAAGCGAACTAACTTGTGAAGTACAGGATATATTTGAGTAAAAAAAAAAATTAAAGGTCAAATTAAGCTTTTTATCCAATTGTTTAATCTTAGTTATAGATGTCTTAATTTAGATGTAATTTTTTTTATTTTATTATTATTTTAAGCTAGTTACATGTGTTTACATATGATTGTTTAGGGTGGATTTGAGGCCAATTTAAGGTGGTGTAGATAACTAAGTTGAGAAATGGGTTCTCAAGAAAATCCCCAAATGCTACCAGGAATGAGGTGGAAAATGATTTTTTTTTTCTCGATTTAGATTGAATTTGTGTTTAAAAATAAATTTAAAAGTTTAAATTTGAGGTGAAAGATAAATATTTTGCTCTACTTGTTAGTATTAGTATCGTAATGTTAGATTTAGATATCTTTATTCATAACTCTCCTTTTATATATGTTGGTCCCTTAGAGTATGGTCACTCAAGAGATGGGGTGAATTGAGTGATTAAATTTTTTTTAATTTTAATAAATATTATCTATTAATGATTTTATTGAAAAATATATATTTGATAAATATAATAAATAATATTTGAGATTAATAATAAACGTAAGCCACAAGATATAACAAAAATAAATACAATGAAGGACAAGACAATTTATAGTGGTTCGGTGTCTTCACATACACTTAGTCCACTCTCCCAAGGTATAACCATTCTTAGGGTTCCACTAAAATAATTTCATCAAGATTTCCACACTAATTCACTTTGGAAACTAGATATACACCTACATTACAATGGGTTCTAGGCAACTACTACACCAAAGTTTTCTCCATAACTTATATTGGAAATTAGATTCATTTAGATTTTAACGGATCTAGGAACCTATACAATCCTCAATAATAATTTAAATATTTACAGATAATTTATCCACACTTGAACACAAATAAGCAATTAAGGACAAATTATACAAGACATTAATATTTAAATAAATAAATAAATTTATAACCTCAAATGAAAAAGTTCGGATTTGTTGTACAAGATTTGAAAAACTTTTCTCCTCTTGCCTTATGGCTCTTCGATGGATGAACAATGAATTTTTGAGAGCCTTGGAATGCTTGAGAACTTTTGGGAGCTTTGGATGTGCAATATATGCAATGGATACTCAAAAAATGAGTTTGATGAGGTATTTATAAGCATTTTAGCTACTAAAGAAATGATTAATATGAAATTTGAAATTCAAAAAATATTTAAACTTTATCAAATAATAAGAAAACATATCTCATCTTTAATTCAAAATAAATTTACTTTTTGTATAAGAAATCAAGATTTGAAAATTCAAATATAAGCTTTTGAGACATAAATTATTAAAACAAGAAAACATGTCTAAAAGCAATCTCCTTTAATTCAAAATAAATTTATTTTTTACACGAGTAAGAGAAAACATGTATAAAACTAATTCTCTTTAATTTAAAATAAATTTATTTTTTGCATGAGAAAGAGAAAACATGTCTAAAAGTAATTCTCCTTTAAGTCAAAATAAATATATTTTTTGCATAAGTAATAAAAGTATTTATCAATAAATGAAAATTCAAACATAAACTTTTGAGACATAAATGATCAAAAGTAGGAAACATATCTAAAGACAATCCACATTTAATTCAAAATAAATTTACTCTTTATATCTATTTTTAATTCAAAATAAATTTATTTTTTATATGAGAAAGAAATACATTTATATCATAAAAATATTTTTGTTAATCATCAAAACTTAATTAATATGAGCAAGTTGGCTCAACAATATATAAATAAATCCTTACATATCTTGATAAATATCTTATTCTTAAGTTGTTAAGAATATGTGACAAAGATCTTTAGTACATTTCTTAAAGTGATTCTCGATCCTTAAGATTGTTTAGAAGGGGGATATGATTAATTGATTACGCACTGCCATATGGACTACTACTATTGATTAGTATGAGATACTAATGATAATGAATGGTGAGTCGCATATCATATTGCATGAGATACAGATAGTAGATGTGTGGGTAGGTGTTAGTTAAGCATCTACTAAATGTGATGTTTTTAAAAAATCACATGGTTAGGAGGATTAATGATCTGGTACTAGTTTTTGATTGTGTAACTGGTCTTCAAACCGAAAGTAATATGGTTGTCTTGTACATTGGTGTTGGAGATTTGTCGTTGAGTGAAACCATCTGAAGTGAGATGTGAGAATGTTTACTGTGTGGTCTTTGTGTAGTAGTGTACAAAGGCAAGTAATTGATGATGTGACCCATTGACTTCTTGCGTAAAGTGAACATCTTATGCGATTGTAGTTGGTTTGTGATTGTTTAAATCCTTAGCCAAGGTGGGTATGATTGGCAAGGAATTTTTGATGTCGAAATGAGTTTCAATGTGTCATCTCAATCACACCATACTAGATCTTGGCATAGATATCAAGTCTTGTGAGTTTGATCAGTTCATGACTTTCACTCAGTCAGGATGTTAGTCAATAGAAAAATTATAGTACACAGTAATCAAAAGTCCAAATAGAGTTACAAGAAATATTGACTTTGTTGCCATTAAGATTGTCCCAAATCTATGCTAGAGGACATTTAGGATCTTTTAAGGTGTTTTGGGGAGATGGAGAAATCCTTATAGTAGATTGAAGTGTTTAGTTAGCGTCAAAAGAGTTTAGCGTATCTTAATTGATACTGAGAATGAGTATTGGATTAGTGATGTATCGCTATTAATGTGTTATTCATCATTAAGGATTTAACGATGATAGATGTTGCTAAGAGTTAACAAAAAGATTAATGAATTGTTAAGAGTTAAGAGTGGGATGTGATTAAGAGTTAATGGGTACCATTAAGAGTTAACGAGCATGTCGTTAAGAGTTAATGAGAGGTCTTGGTTCCATTAAGAGTTAATGAAATGGCTATTAAGAGTTAATAACGGGCCTTAATACAATAAACTAAAAGTTGAAATGGAAGACATAAAACAATCGATCGTCTCTTTTGAATGGTCAACAATTTGTCTCAAGAGAAGCTAAAAACGGTAGACCAATTGTTGGCAATGGTCGATAGTTTTGTGAGCAGATTTTCACCCACTTGCTTTCGTCTTTTTTTACTTTCAACAACAAAGCATTAATGCTTTATTGCCACTTTAATTATGCATTTTTGCAAATGCATTAAATGAAGGAAAGGGATGGAAAATTAAAGAAAAGTGAAAAAGAAGTCATTTGAAGTGTGAGAAGCAATTAGCTGACTTCATCTTATTCTTCTTTCCTTTTTATTTCGTCGATCGCATGCCTTCTTCTTTTTCTTCATTCTCCCTTTTGTTTCCTATTGATCATGAGACGATCCTTGTCATCCGTAAAAGCATACCAACAACCTTGCATCACCTTCATTGAGATACACTAGCACATATCCAATAAAAGGTTTCGGTACGACTTAGGCGTGGACCAACTTGGCCCCTTACATTTGTGAAGGTTGACTGGTCATTCGAGTAAGAAGTATTTAAGAGATATGCAAGGCAATTCTCGAAGGGTCAAAAACTTCTTATCCAAAAGCACATCAACAACCAGTTGCTTATTCTTCACCCATTTGAGGTATATGATCACTAACCCCTTATGCATGGTTGTTTATTTATATAAATATAGTTGTTACATACCAAGTCTTGCATATATGTTTTGGTTTGCTTCCATTGTTTATATGTTTTGTTTCTAATAATTGAAGGGTTTTTTTAAGTAAATTTTAAATAAAATAAATCTTAGTAATAAAATTATTTGGTAAATTAGTTATTTTTTATAGACCATAAATTCAAATCTTGTTAATATAATTAATGTTTATTTTTTAAAATAAGATATATAAATAAATATTTTATTTTTACTTATGTAATAGGATGGATTCTCCCAAGTAAGTTTCATAGGCTCCATTTTCTCATTGACAAATCTCTCCAAAGCAAGCTGTAACGGCGGACATAAGAAGGGAAAGATACTTGCGAACAAGTCTTTTCAAGATGTGGTGGCGAAGCCTTGATGCCGGCGTCGCTAAGACCACACTTTCATCATGCAGCAACGACACCAATTTGTGTCGCTAAAAACAACACTAAATAAATTTGAAAGCCGCGACTCTCTGAACAAAGCCTGAAGATCACTTGTACCAGATGGCTCTCCTCCTCACTTCTCCTCCGTCTCTCCTCTCTAAAAGCCCTAAAACCACCACCTCCACCGCCGTCAAAACCCACTCCTTCTCCGTGTTCCTCCTCCCCAAACGCGCCGCCGTAGCAAATAATCGATTCTCCACCGCCCTTCGGCTGTACTCCGCCTACTCCCCGGACCCTCTCCGCGGCAACCCTCGGTCCACCTCCGACGACGAGGAGATCGATGAAGGCTCTGACGAAGGTGAAGGTTCCCCAAAATCGGGGATTGTTGACGAGTGGGGCGAGAGGGCGGAGCCCGACCCAGAGCCGCCGACGAAGCTGCCGGAAGCCGACCCGGCCGGGGATGAGGATGAGTGGGGCGGAGTTGGTGTCTCGGATGATGACTATGTTCTTTCCGGGAATGGTAGTGCTGGGGTGAATACAGGGGTTGATGATAAGCTGATGGAGCTGAAGAGGTGCTTGGTGGATTCGGTTTACGGGACGGATTTGGGGTTTCGGGCTTCGCCAGAGGTTAGGGCGGAGGTGTCGGAGCTGGTTAATCAGTTGGAGGCGGCGAATCCAACGCCGGCACCGACCGAGGCGACGGAGGTTCTTGACGGGAACTGGGTTTTGGTGTAAGTTTATCTTAACCTTTTTGTTCTGACTTTCGGTAACATGACTCTGTGTGTGCGTGTGAGAAATGAATGGATTAATTTATGTATTGATGGATAATGTAGCCTGGTAATAGAGAAGTTGTGTTGAGTGCAATCCAATATGAAACGGCCTCTTTGCTAAAAACTAAGGAAAAAGTTGCTTATAAAAATGATCGTCCCCCACCTTGCGATGCGGGTAGCGTTGCATGGGACGCAATTGAGTTTCCCCCGTTGCTTTAGATGAACCATTACTTCTTGAGGCATATGCCTGCAAGGAGCACTTGATGAAAAGTGGTCTTGAATGGTAGTAAATTGTAGTGAATTGAATTTTGTTCAGTTAGTTGGGGAGGTTTTGTTAGCTGCTAATTGAGAATGAATAGGCCACCGGAAGAGCATTAGGAATTTAGGAAATGGGACGGATGTGATGGAGGGGAGATGCATGAAAGCAACAATATTCTGATGCTGCTGTTGCTTTTCTTGCTGTATTAGAAAATAAGACTTTTATCGATAATGGATTTTTGTAACGTCAACCACCGTTGAAGGCTTTCTTCCTCTTAGTCTGTCATGGAGACTTGTGACAACCTCTAACTTTTGGACTTCTATTCTACACCTTTTTACTTAAAATTTAACTTTCAAGTTTGTTTCTTTTTTAATTTTCCATTTTTCAATCTCTTATCCTTATTTGTTATTATGAGCTCTTCTAAGCTTAGGTAACCATAATGTTATATATTTAAGCTTTTGCATTCGCTTTACTACATTCATTTCATAATCCTAGTCAATCTAGGAACTCTAAAGATATAAACTTGCATTGTTAATTATTAACAGTTAATTGAAAATCCTCTACATTGTTCTAGGCTCTATGTATTATGGAAATTTTCAAACTTCTATATATAGCATTCGCTAATTTGTAAATTAGTTTCAGGCTCCTTATATATTTTTAAAATTTTCCAATTACCCTTTTTTAACAGTCAAGTGTCTTCTTTGTGACTCACAGTTCAAGTTGTGAAACCAATTTCTTTGCATAGTAAGGGCAAGACTGTGTGTCGTGCACTGGGGACACCCCCTTTTTTTAACTCTTTAATGCTCCTTAATGTGTGATTTTCATTTTCTTTCTTAATGAAGATGTTTGACAAATATTCTTTCTTGAACTAGGAACTTGCAAATTTTCAGAATGCAACAGTCTATAAAGCATGGACACTTCTAAGTGGCTGTCGTATCTGTGTTGCTGACATGTTAGACACTCTGACATGCCGACACACCTCCAATACATGTTAGACACGTCCGCATGGTGTGTCCAACACTTTTTTAGGACTTTTTAAAAGGATAAGGGAGGGGACACACATGTCCGATAAGCAGACACTTCAAAGACTTAAAAATAATGGTTTTCTTTTTCACTCTTCTGTTTTAAGACTTGGCAATTGCATGACTCTTTTGTTTTTTCACATTTTTTATTGCATGACCGTACAATTTTCATACCCTTAATGCTTCTATTCTCTAGTTCTTTAAGCATCAACTGGATTGTTAGTTGAATGCTAATTAGATTAGAGTTATTCATTTGGAATTTCCGCCTATGAATTTAGAATGCATATTTATGAGTATGGAATATAGTTTTGGTACTTCATTATGCCATTATTATTAATTAACATATCTTGACCATGTCATATCCTACTTTTTTGAAAAATTTCATGTAACTAGGTCCCATGTCCATGTCCGTGCTTCATAGACAACAGTTCTCTTTGCTATCAGTGTACATGTTCTTGGCTTAATATTGTCTACTTGAACATGTCTCTTGATTTCTTTGTATTATAAGCTTGCTTCAACTGTTGATAGTCTGTCAATTTTGAAGTTTCATATACTTTGAACTTTTAGTCTATTTGATTGTATTGGTCAAAGAAGTGTTCCATGCTTATCAATCCTTTTTCAGTTGTAATTTCTTGTGCTTTGAGGTAATCTCTAGTCTTCGCGTAAATCTAGTTAAAAATTGAGATCATTTAAGTAAAAGAAGTGGAGATTTACCAGTATTGGCCAATAAACTGGGTTTCATGTGGCTTTGCTAATTGCTAATCTGGGTCTTGTTTAGTCTTGACTTCAAACCAAAGAAGCAGTTTGACGTGGCATCACTTATCAAGAGTGCACTTTTGAGTATTGTTGCCTATGATGCATTGTCTCTCTTCACAATTCCTAGCTTGGTGGCTAAGAGGATCAAGAGTCTTAGCAGGTTCATATATATGTTTATGTGATAAATTAAAGTACCATTTAAAGGCAAGGTGAGAGGTGTTTTTTCCTTTTGAGAAGATGCATGTCTTTTCTGGCTATACACTACTTGATCTGCGCCCCTTTGGGGGGGTGGGGGGGGGAATCCGCCCTGGAACTTAGAATAGGAAGGAATAGCTTGGAGGAGGGTTGCTTAAAATATAGGTGTCTGAGTGACTGGAATTTGACTAGTACAGGAGTCTGTTTGATGTTGAAGTTGTGGAAAGGTATATTTTGAGGGTGAGGGAGTATTTCAGTCAGCTTTTCTCCTTTTGTGTGCCGGATGTAGGAGGCCAAGATTTTGGTTGAATTGTTGATGTGGGACGCACCTTTCATGCTGGTGTTTCTAGATTTGCTTATCATTGCCGGTGATCAAGAAGGTTCAGTTGCTAGTCTTTTATTCTCTCTTTAATGTAGATCTTTAGGAATTCTACATATAAAATGAGTTCTCAGCATTTCATAGTTGAATCTATATAAACACTCTTTTGATTATTTTATGGTTTGGTACTGGTTGTGGAAGGGCTCTCTGTTTCATTGTTAGAAGATACTGGATTCTTTGCATGTTCACTCCTTTTATCATTCCATGGGGTTCAAGTGATACCCCTTTCCTTGGAGAGGTGTTTGGAGGACTAAAGTTCCTCTTAAAGTGGCATTCCTTGTTTCTGAGACATATTGGGGGCAAAATTTGAGGAAAAGAGAGCACAGTATACTGTACCAGTGCTTCACAAGAAATAAAGTGTAAAGTAATTTAATCATCTTGCCTCCTTGCAAAATATAAACGAAGATTTGGAGTGTATTCTGCTTCTTGTCTGGGACTGCTTCGGTAACTTTAATGTCAATTGGCTAGTTACAATTGATGTTTTGCAAAAGTCATGGATTTGTGGAAGCTATTGTTGGTGTGCACACACCTTTCATGGATACCTTTCCAGATTCATTTGTCATTGCCAATGATGAGGAAGCTTCATTCTTTTTTCCTTTTTGGCCTTAATGTAGATATTTCTGAACCCCTCATTTGAAAGCAACTTTCAGGATTGGGTAGTTGATTCTGTATAAACACTTTTCTGATTGTTGTATAGTTTCATTGGTACTGGTAGTGTGAGGACTTTATGACTTGGTTGTAGAAGCTAATGGATCTTTGCATGTTCACTCCTTTTATCATTCCATGGGGTTCAGGTGATGCCCCATTCCTTGGAAAGGTGTTTCGAGAACTAAAGTTCCTCCTAAAGTGGCATTCTTCCAGAAGAGATTGCACATTCTTCTGTACTGGTGCTTCGTGTGAAACAAACTGCAAATCTTACCATCTTGCCTCTATGCAAAATGTCGAGGGAGATTTGGAGTGTAAAATACTTTATGTTTGGGACTACTTTAACTCTGATGTCAACCTTGGTGCTTCATTGGCTAGTTAGAATTGATGCCGTTTAGAAGGTCCATGATAAGGATGTGAATTTGTGGAATGTAGCTCCAATTGTGTGATATGACACACATGGAGGAACAGAAATCGTAGCCTCATAGGGCCTTTTGATATTGGAGTGTTCTTTTCATTCAGTCAAAGGAAGCATACTTGTTCCTCCTTTGTTTGAATGTCAGATTTCTCAGTTGTTCAGAATTATATATGTCTTTCACATATACAAGCTTTTTTGAGATTTCTACAGGCTCGCCCACTAAGTTATCAGTTTCTAGTGTGTACTTTTGATTATTTAAATGCAAAAAAATCCACGTCATTTAAATCCATACTAGTACATTGATTGTTCTGGACTCAATTCATTATTGTTGTCAACCTAGGAACTTTGGAAGGTATAAACTCACCTGTGTTTTTGCCAATACTTAATGGCACACTCCATTATAGCTCTGGACTCTATATTTTAGAAAATTTTAAATTGTTTTCTCCCAAAAATTCAAATTATTTTCTCCAATATGATCTTCTTGATAAGTTCTTCAAGTAATGTAACTGCTACTGTGCAACAATTAGTGGCCTGATAAAACTGAAGGAGTGTGGCAGTCGTAGGATTCCCTGTTCAATATTGGTTGTATTTTATATTCCAATTTTTCACCCTGTTTTCCTTTTTACTGCTTTATTAAATCCCATTTAACTGAGGACCAAAACTAAAAAGGATAACAACTATTTTTACAATTCGTAATATTTTCTCTAATGATGGATGCTTATGGTATGTCTTTATGGATAATTGAGTGGTGAAGCATGATTAGGCATGAAATAATGACATTGGAAGTGTGTAGAGGCCTTAGAGGATAAATAGTTGAGCTAGTAGTCAACTAGAGGAAGCAGGACCAATAGTCAAGTGGTAGTCAACTATAAGATCAGAGTGCCTTGGATATCACCAATTGAGAGGATGGTCATCTAAGGATTGAGTAGACAGGAGAAAAGATTGGAACGGGATGCATTAATATTGCCTGGAAATGGCATATGCCATTGTCAGTTATATACATATGCATGTGTATATTTAACATTATGTGTGCAACAAACGCATATGATATGTTTTTGTTTTGGGGGAAATACATTCTCGTCCATGTACATGCATTCTTATCAAATTTGTGGGCGTGAATTTATAACTGGGAACCTCAATTATTTTCAATAGATTTTGGATTCTTCTCTATAGCCTTGCGTATACTCAATTTTCAATCCTCTAATCTTCTTAGCAATACTTTTACTTGTAAAATAATGGTGCTCACTATCTCTTTTTTACTTTAGTAACTTCAGTTGACCCTTAATTTTACTTTCTATTCGACAGGTACACAGCATTTTCTGAGCTTTTGCCTCTTTTGGCAGCAGGCACCACTCCTTTTTTGAAGGTTGAAAGGATTTGCCAAGCAATTAACACTGGCAGCTTGACTATAGAGAACTCCACAAAGTTGTCCAACCCTTTTGCTACTATCTCGTTCAGTGCCTCTGCCAGCTTTGAAGTCCGAACTCCTTCAAGGATACAGGTGTGACAAGCATGAGTGATTGAATCTGAACTTTTATCTTAACAGACAGCTCTCTTGGTGTCCCAAACAGTAAGGAGCAAAGAAACAGAAAAATGCAAATTTATTGCAGCATGATAATCAATTAGATTGTAGTTGGGGACCTTAAGACATCCTTTCAGACTGATGTGCATTTGATCAATGATACTAGTTTGGAAGAACCATAACATATGTATCTGATGAACAAAAATTGCATATTATATGTGCATTACTTCTAATTGTTGCAATTTATTGAGGTATTATTACATCCACACCTATCAATGGGGAATGATCTCCAGAGCTATTTTTATTCTTTGACATTCACACTCGGGTTATTGTTGGGTACTTACTGAAAATATGGAGACTTTACCATCATGCTCATTAATAAGTTCAAGTTATGACAAATTTACAGGTTCAATTTAAGGAAGGGACCTTCCGGCCACCAGAGGTGAAGTCAAACATCAATCTCCCAGACAATGTAGACATTTTTGGGCAGAAAATCAATTTATCTCCTGTTCAGCAATCTCTTAACCCCCTGCAAGAGGCTGTGGCAAGCATAGCGCGTGCAATTTCGGGTCAACCTCCACTTAAGATACCCATTCCCGGTGAGCGAACACAATCCTGGCTTCTTATCACATACCTTGACAAGGATCTCCGGATATCAAGAGGTGATGGCGGCCTATTTGTGCTTGTCAAAGAAGGGAGTTCTCTTCTAGATTACTAACAAGGTAAAATTTTATATGGATCGTGATTTTCAAAGGGCACGGCTATTATCACCTATGTTTAGGGTTGTGATTTGTCTATGGTTTTGTACATGATTAAAGAATTAGTGGATCCCCCCACCACCACCACCCTCCTCTTCCAACAACAAGAAATAGAGAATCAAGTTGCAGAACTTCATTCTTAATGTTCTCAGTGGTGATTAGGCTGGTTGGAAAGGAGTGAAAGCATATTAGTATGAAAGGAGCCTGTCTTATATACAAACAGTTACATTCAAATGTTTTCTTTATGGTAGCCGACAAACTTTTGATTCTGTGAGATGTACATTTTTCTCTTTGATTACAATTTAAGTATGCCGAACCCAGAATGTTTGCTGATTCAAGTTGTGAAGAATGTGAGATGCAGCCACGCAGTGATGCATTTGATGTTTTCATTGAGAATCACTGCCTGTGCTAATAGCTGACAATCGCACTGTGAAGGAACTACGTTATGCTTGCTAAAACTAATGCAAGGTAGTTCGGTCCTTTTGCTCTATTAATTCAGCCCGAAGACGACTCTTAGGGTCCGTTTGGCTAAGCGGTTTGACCGCTTTTAAGCTATTAGTATAGCTTTTTCGCTGTCAAGCTTTTTTTATTAAATGTTTGGCAAACTCAAATAACTTAAATGCTCAACAGCTTAAACGCTATTTGAATAGCGTTTTCAAAAGTTCCTCCCCCTCAGCTTTTGCAAATCGCTGTGGGAGAAAACGCTACGTTGACCATGGAAATTACCCATTTATCTTCAACCAAAACATCTATTTCCAACCAATATCTTTTATCTTCAACCTTTGCAACCAATTTCCCACTGCCACTGTCGCCCGTCGCCATCTGCCTCGCCATCGCCCCCACCGTCGCCTCCAGCTCCTCCGTCGCCGTCGCCAAGCTCGGCCGCCGCAAGCTGGCTTCTTCACCGCCATCGCAAGCCCAGTTCAGCTGCCTCAGTCCTGCTACCGCCATCGCCGCCTCTGCTTCCAGATCTGCCACCGCATGCTGCCCAATGCCGTCGCATCTCTGCCGCCTACTTCACCTCATCTCGCGGTTGTCTCCTGGGCTGTCGCCATCCCCTCCTACGTCGTCGCCCATCTCCTTCTCTGTTGCCGACCTCCTTTTTCAGTTCTTCACTGTGTACATATATATATATATATAACATATAATACTATATATATATTATAGTTCGTATATAACATATATTATATATAGCAATAATTTTATACATAACACATAATATATATTAATTTTAATAAAATATATTTTTGAAGAATCTAATATAATATATATTTAGATTTTTATGAATTAAATTCAAATTTATACATAAAATTTAAAAATTATATATTTTTAATTATGTTTTATAATTTATTAACTGTAAGCATTTTAGCTATACATCAATTTAATTTTTTTAAAAAAATTATATTTTTTAAATTTTATTTACATTATTTAATATCATGTCTATTTTAGTTTTTTTGTCAAATTCTAATAATTTATCAGCTTTTACAAACCAAACACATAATTTTACACTAATAGCTTAAAAGCATATTTATCCAAACACATTATTGGCTTAAACGTTACTTAATTTAAACGTTATTACACAACTTAAACACTACCCAGCTTTTCAGCTATCAAACAAACGCCTAGCCAAACTAAGCCTTAGTCTCCTATACCCTTTTCCTTATATTCCATTCCCTCTCTAGTTTAAGGTTATAAAACGTAAGACTCAACAGTAGCCTTGTGTACTTAATTGCCTGGCTTTTAGTTGTGTAGAATGAACTTTGCTCAAGATTGAAGCTTATATGAAGTTGTGATGATTCTAGAACTTAATTAACAAATGTTAAACGTGGAACATAAAGCTTCTTGCAGTGGATGGTGGGATAGGTAGTAGTTTGACTTGGGATTTGTAAAGGCTTTTTCCCTTTTCCGGGACATTGTTACTTAGACCGACCTAATATCATGCTAAACCTTTCAATCTTTTCTCATTCCGCGTGTTAGGGATTGAAAGAGCATTGGTCTTGTTTGGGATATAGATAAATAATAATAGAATGTTAAGGTAGGTGATAGTAATGGAGCCGTTTGAGAAAGAATGAATAGAAAACTTGCTTGTTTTTTGGCATTCTGACTGTTAATCTTTTCATTAAAATGGTATAATGGTTATTTATTCGTTAACATGATCTCATTCCATCTATTCCCATTGCTCTTGTAAACAAGTAAAAACATTTTTCATAACTTTCCATTTCCTACTCTTTCCAACAAAGAGAAACTATTTCACATTTCATTTCATTTCATTTCATTCCATTCCATTACTATCCCAAACAAAGCCTAAGCATATTTCTCAGTTTTTGACACACAGAAGATTGGGTTTGGCTTTAACATGTCAAACCTGCAATCAGAATGAACCTATGCAACCACAGTGAAATCCAAACAGCTTATTTCATCTAAAAACTATAAGAAGTCCAGTCGAAAAGGGCTATACTACATCAAAATCAATTCAAAAACTGCAGCAGAACCAGGATCATGCTTTCTTCTTCTTGGACTTGAGCATCACGAGCCCGATAAAGACAGACAAGAAGCAGAGTAGCACCACGCCGGCAAATGCAGGAATGAGAAGGGCATATTCTTGTGGAAGAAAGTATTTGTGAATAAAGTGATCGCTGTCCACAAATGGCTGAAATTGCATACAGATAGATGTAAATATCAAAGTTTATTCAAGTTTGGAACATTTTTTAACTTCATGGACTGTAAACTGACCAGAATGACGACCCAAAAGGTGTAATAAGTGAATATGGATAGGCTGATAAAGGACAACAAGAACCCAACAGCCCTGTCTGCTATTTCCATTATGATAATTTAAGGGTTTTGTTGCCTGCAACAAAATTCAGAGAATTAGGAAAACAGTTCTCGAGGGTTTCGCTGCCGATATCATAGACGATATCAATCCTGCTGCCTGTAAAATTTTTGCATGCAGAAATATCATATTTTCCCAAACTTCTTCACATACTGGTTGCCAATCCCAACATGTGAGAGAGAGCCTTCAGAAGAAGCATCAGGAGATGGCTCTACATCTAGCCATAAGAAATCTTAAATACTGTCATCATGCTGCTTAATAGAGAAAACAAATTTTAAATAGCTAAGAAAATTCAGGACACAAGTAAATTACCTTTAAACTAGACCTGTACAACAACAAGAGGACCCAGAAAACAGAAATGCAAAGTCAAAACTTAGACAATGGAATCTCCTTACTTAATGATCTACTATTCCAGTTCTACTACCCAGAATTAGAAAATACCTCTGTAAGCATGCTTAACATACACAATATGTAAAACCCTTAACCAGAATAAGGTAATATATGAATATTTTGTAATGCAAGCGCATTTGTTGTGTTACCTTGATGAGAATTGCGCCACCTCATGAGAACCCTATTCTTGTCAATTACTAATCCCATTAAGGTCATTAAAGTGAGCTCAAATTATGAGGACATGGGGCGGGAGAATTAAGGAAGTTAATTCATTATACGAATACTTGGACCATACAAGAAAATTGAACGT
The DNA here is from genome assembly GCF_014633365.1 of Diospyros lotus. NCBI lineage: Eukaryota > Viridiplantae > Streptophyta > Magnoliopsida > Ericales > Ebenaceae > Diospyros > Diospyros lotus. The sequence goes on along the minus strand of NC_068349.1, from coordinate 7,339,868 downwards.
AGTTTAGGTCCAAATTCAAAAGGCTTAGCCATGAACTTATACCTAACGTTGAAGGCTTCATTTAAAAGTGTTTTCTAAGTCAACATTAGGGGGTGGAGAATAAGATTAAGAGGGGAGAAACCACACAAAAAGTCTATTTTCTATTTTACTTTGAACATTATATTCTCAATTCCTACAGCCCTAAAAAGTCTATTATAATCAAATACTTAATTTGAGAATTCTTTGTATACTTTGAATCCATTCATCTGGCCTCTTCAATTTCCTACCGGACCTGATATTGTTCTTGTGATAAGGTCGCTCAGAATCTGTGGATGGCAAATGTTTACACTGAAATTTTTCTGTAGTTTTAGAAAACAAACAGCTCACTTATTTTCACATTCCTTAAAACACAGGAATCTACTTAGTTCAGATTCTTAAATTAAACGAAAAAATCAAGATGATTATTTAAAACGAGTTAATTATTCAGGTACCTGAAAAAATAGATCAGTGAGGATTCTGAGGTTTTCAGAGTCCAATAAGCAATTTTGTTCAGGGTCACCGCGTGTGGTGCTTCTTCAAATCGCTTGACACGTTAAGTGGTAGTCTCCTGCGGCTTCATTCACCATCCAAAAGAAAAAAAAAAATATCAAAAGAATGAAAAGCAGGTAAACAAATATTTAATATGTTTTTGAACAAAAAGATGATATAACTTTTATTTGTTTACCATTACTGATGCACAGCTAGGAGCCAAAAGAGATCAGAATGCCCAGGAGGAAAGTGAGAACAAAAAGAAGAAGGTATATGCTAATTCATAGAGGAGATGAGCCAGAGAAAAGAGGGTCCCAAAAGGCGTTTGAAATATGAAGACAGCAGAGTGCAGAGATCTCAGCTGACATTGACGGATGTTGATGGTGTTTGAGCAGAGCAACTTGAAAGAGGACCTAGTGATTGAGTCAATTGAACCTCAATTACAAGACTAGCAAAGCTGAATTTGAAAGAGAATCTAGCAATTGATGTTGAACCTAGTAGTTGCGTAGTTAGCTGGAGCTACTAGGGTTGATTTTTCAGTTGCTTAGAAGTTGGCATTCGCGCCAATTATGCGAATTGTATATTTATTTACTGAATCATTCAATAAGATCATTCTTAATTCTTCTTCCTCCCAATCTCTGTACTACCTTTCTCATCTCGAACTCCATTTTCTCTACTTGTCGGTGGTCATAGCTGATCGCTGGCTATAGCAATGAACTAGCTTGTATCAATTACCTTTTTTAAAAATTCATCGATTTCATACGTGAGGGCAGAAATAGAACACATAATTATTAAAGATAAAAAAAATGAAAAATGTTCCCGGGCTCATGTCCAGGAAAATAGCAGATTTTAAGACTAAAAAATTAAAAGAAAAAAAGCGCTCAGCCCAGACGTGGGAAGGACCAAATGTAAGGATGAATCAATCAACAACAATAACCATAAGCCTTAATCTCACTAGTTGAGAAATTTTAAGATTAAAAGTAAAACTAAGAACATTTAATCAGCCAGATCCGGAAGTAGCAGATCTTAAAGATAACAAAAACGAAGGGAAAAACTTTTCATTACCTTGATGATTCCCCTTGGATTCTCCAACGCTAATGCAGGAGAGTGAGCCGAGGACGTTGGCGATGACGACGGCGATGGTTACGGAGGATCGCGCGGCCGCCGGAGAGAGAGGAGATCTGAAGCCGAACAGAATATTGGAACCGGACTTCAAATTACAGGAAACGAGATAATTCTACGCCTTGGTAATCTTGTAAATAACTAAAAAGTTGAGGTTCTTTCTGTATGGACGATAGAGAATAGGCTGTCATCCTAGGTAGACCAACCGAGATAAAGAAAGACCTAACAGTGAGTCATGCATTAAATTAATTTAAAAATATAAATATAAAAGTATAATTAAATGTAAAGATATAATTAAAATAATAAATAATAAAAATAAAAATATAATTGAAATAAAAAATATATAATTATACAAAAAATATATAATAAAAACTTGGATCATGTTATTGGTATCTCTCGAGCTATATTTTAGATTACATAATAAACACATCACAAATAATAAAAATATTTCTCGTGTCGTCTCACTTTATTGTCTTAGATAAAAAATATTTTAGAACTCTAAAATATAGATTAAGTGGTTGAATTATAATAAATTAAGATTTATATTAATAGATTGTGAGTTTGATTTTTTATTTTATGTACTAAAATAAAATTTTTATTTATGACTTATTTCTTCTGACATTAAGGAGATGGAGATAATGTGAGAGTGATGATTTTAATAAAAAATATTTTAATTATATTATTATATAATTTGAAGTGTAAGCGATGACGGAACCATAGCATTTTCCTGCATACTTTATTATATATAAAGCAGGAAGGAAGACCGCGGGGAGGTCTATCCGGGACTTGACCGGTGCGTACGACTGACGCCTCGGTTGGGCAGAGAAAGGTACTGATGCGTACTCTTAAAATTGCCCATTTTCATCCGTGTTCACTGAAACACGAAGAAATGTCGCAGCTGCCTGAGGACGTCACTGTCGACATACTCTGCCGGTTGCCGGTGAAGGACCTAGTACGGTTCAAGGCGGTGTCGCCGCGTTGGCGTGCCCTAATCGAGAGTTCAGAATTCGCCAAGTTGCATCTCAATCGCTCCATCCAAACCCGCGCCAATCTCGGCCTCATCCTCAGGGATGAGCACCTCCACGCCGTCGATTTCGATTCGCTGGACGGCACGGTACAGGCCGTAGAGCTCCACTACCATCCTTTGCGGTGCCAGGACTACAGCACCAAGGTTTGGGGCTCTTGTAATGGGATTATTTGTTTATCGAATTCGTTCGATAGCGTAGTTCTCTGGAACCCTTCGACTCGGAAATATCGGAAATTGCCTGACTCTTCGGTTGAGCTCGAGGAGAAATGGAGGTATTATGAGAATAGGATTTATGGGTTTGGGTATGACAGCGTTAGTGATGATTATAAAGTGGTGAGAATTGTTATGCTCGAAGGGATGCATGATGATGAATCTTTTCACTATGAGGCTAAAGCTTATAGTTTGAAGGCGAATTCATGGCATAGAGTTGGGAAGTTCCCTCATCACCCCCATTTGAAAAGAACAGGCGGTGTGCTAGTTAAAGGTGCGTTGCACTGGGTTGTAAATGAAGAACCTCAGATTTCTAGGGCTGGCTTGATTGTTGCTTTTGATCTGGGGTGCGAGGGATATAGATTGGTGCCACAGCCCGAGTATTCGGATCTGAACTTTTTAATGAATGTGGAGAGATTGGGTGAATGCCTCTCAGTTGTTTGCTATTATTACTATTGTAAACATGTTCATGTATGGGTGATGAATGGTTATGGAGTAAAAGAGTCTTGGACTAAGTTGATCTCGGTGAATGAACAAAGTGTAATTAGGTATATGCAGTTTGTGAGGCCTGTTGGTTATTCAAAGAATGGAGAAGAAGTGCTCTTGCAATTGGACGGAACTAGGCTTCTTTGGTATGATCTTAAAAGGAACCAGGGCAGGCAGGTTAAGATCCGTGGCTTACAAGAGCTCATGCAAGTAGAGATGTGTGTGGGAACCCTTGTCTCACTTGATGATGGTGGTGAAGGCAATGGGAAGAAGCAACAAGAACAAGAAGATAGGAATATGTATGTTAATATTTGTATTAATTGGCTGTTTTTAGCTGCAGATATTCTCCCCTTATTGCTTTACTTTTTCTAGTTTTCCCTTGTGCATTAAGTACATAGTTTTGATAATTCTAGTTCCACTAAGAAGCATGAAATTTGCATGATCAAATATGTTATTTGCAGCAAACAGTTACATATATATATATATATAATTATATGCATTCACCTAGGTAGAAATCTCATTAATGGTGCTAAGAGAGTGGGGTGGGAGTCGTTGCATCTATCTAGCGAGAGCCAAAAGGAAAAGAATAAGTAGGTGTACCACATCTAGAAAAGATAAATCTTATATAAAAACATGAGTAAGTGAACTGATGAAAATGATGCAACCCTTTTTGAGTCCATATATCCCAAACTCTATATAATCAAAGGCATGCCGTGTTCTCTCCTCCAGATGCATCTATTGAGCACAAAGGTCCCACTATTTATGCTTTTGTAACCCTTTTAAAGCAACTATATTCTCAACTCTCATAGAAATGGATTATCAAGCACAACACTGCTGAACAAACTCTAAAATTAGAAAGCAGATAATTCCGTGAGTCTCTGGCCATGTAGGAATTTACAAAATGCGATGATTACTCAACTCTCCACTTTCCTGAAGATGCACCAATTGTATTACCTCCCATCTTTCCAAGTTGTCTAAAGTTAGGATGGAATTTAAATCTTAATTCTATACAAAATTGTACTTCCTTTTCCTTTTTCCAGTGAAAGCTACCCCTTGAATCTAAAGATGATCAGGGGATTCAAATGAGGACAAGAACTTTTAACTTTGTAGGTTGTGTCCTGCTCGCCCATGGACCAATCTTACCATAAAGAAACAATCTGGTATAAATCTGGTAAACTGGGCCCTGTAGACAATGTTTTTACAAATGATCTTCAAATAAATTTCAGTCCAATGCAATTTTACCAGCTGTGATTTGGGAAAAAGACAGATAAGGAACATCTTGATGGTAGACAATGCTGCGATTAAATTTTTCTATCACCTCAAGGGATGAGATCCCAGTTTGCCTGACTTTGAACATGTACATATGTATGGGTTGCATGGAGTGTGGGTTATTTAAATAAATAGGCATTTGACTTCTTTGGGCAGTCCAGAATTCTCATCCTGAATTGGTTTTAAGGGGTGAAAATTTCATTGTTCCCTCTCCTAATTGACTTTCATGACACTTCATACCTTATGTAGAATTCTGTTTCTCAGGGGCAATTTCCTGTCAAATGGGTTCAAGCTGGTGCTATAAGCTACTGGAAGAAGAAACAAAAGAGGCATATGGTGAAGAGGTAAGCTTATAATTATAAATGGTTCTTTCATCTGATTTTAGTATCACTAGGTCTTAACGGGTCATAGTGCCTCTTTTAAGATTATCGTACATATAAAGTTTATGCTTAATATTGAAGGAAGTTAGATGATATTATTGAATATTAATATAGTGTAATATTTTTGGTGGTTAGGGATGGCAGTGAGTTGGGTATGGGGCTAGTTTGCCTCAATGCTACCCTATACTCATCCTGTTTAAGCTAAGCAAGTTTGATGTGTGGTATCGGCGGAGTATTTTGACATCAAGAGAAAATTAGTAAGATTCTAAGAAATCTGATCTTTTTTGGACCAAAAACATGTTTTGTAACACCCTGAAGAATTTTAAACCATAAATACAGATGATTAAGTTAAGTAATGGGGCTATAACCCAAGAGAATGGTCAAGGGGCAAAATAGTAAAATGACTCAAGGGTAAAATGGTCATTTTACTCCCTAATGTGATAGTGAACTAGGACACTTATTGTGACACAAGCGTATTTTGAAGCATAATAAATAAATTGTTAAGAGTGTGAACAACTCATTAATTTGGGCTGGAGATAGTGGGAAAAATTGGAATTCTGTGAAACTGGTGTGGGCTTTTAGACTGTCTGGCTGACTTGGTTTATGTAACTGAGATTAATTGGTCTAAAAGTAAATTTTAAAGCCCAAATAGGAAAATCAGCTAACACATGAAGTTATTTAGAATAGCCCGCAGGTAACATACATGCGCATATGTGCAAGAGAATTGGGCAACAAATTGTTCTAAAAGAACCTAGCTGGCAGCACCTGATGAAAAGGGAAGGAGTGTGCCAAGGAACTTGCTTCTAGGGGCTGGTATAAACTTGGCTATGAATGGTATGAACTTGGCTATCAAAAGCTGGTGGTCATGCTGTTGGCAACTGTTAAAGAAAGGATTTGGGAAATTAATCTGCTGGAACAAAATATTTTCAAAGAAATTATTGTCCCGGAGTTCCCATTAAATGGCTGGAAAGAACTGAGAGGGGGCTTGATGGCCTTTTTGCTTTCTTTTACAGTTGGAGCAAAGGCTACTGGTTGCAAATCTTTTCTTCATGCATTGACTATTCCTTCTTGGCTTGCTTACCCTGAAGACTTTTCCTGCATCTAGGTTGTGTTTGTGGAAGTTTATCTGGATTCTTGTGTGCCTAAGGTTAATGGGTAGGCCATAGTCTAGTGTGGGTGGGAATATCTGGATTTTTCGTTTTTGTTTTTAGTCCTTCATCTCCAACTTGGTTGGAACATGCCAACACTTTGCAACTTGTTAATGAAGCATTGTGGAGCATGAAACATTGTTGGATATTTGAACATGACAAATACTCACTTGATAAAACCCTTTTGGGACACACTTTTCTCTTTAATTTTGAAGCTGGATAAGGTTTTGATTATAATTCTAGAGGTGGACATTTGCTTGTGGGATGTGAATATTTTTTAAGAAAAAGATCAGGTGATTTCACAGGATTGTAGGATATCCAGACTCCAGAAGCCAGTAAGCTTTTGATTCAGGTTCAAATGTGTATTGGTAGAGGCAACATGAGGACTAGCTCCCTGCCGGAGAAGGCCACACTGACCTTCTCATGCAGTCCCAGTTGTCTAACATGGCTTGAATACCAGTACACACTACACCCCTCATTCTCAGTTGCTGATTTTGATGCTCGATGTCAGGCTATGGAAGTTTGGCTGCACGCCAACATCGGCCTTGCTTATTCTCCAAACGTTATGATTTCTAATGGAGTTGGCCCCAGATTGATTTCACACATGGATGAAGGCTCAGCCTTTCCTCCTGGGCCCAGTTATGCTCAGCTCAAGTCACAGGCTGGCTGTCTACGACTTTTGACCCATTCGCAGTTCTCCATAGTTCAGTATCTTTTTCTGAAAGATTAGCCCACCTTGTGATCCTATTATGCTGCTGGTTGTGATGGAATTGCTCTTAGGAACTCCCCTTCTGCACCAGGTTTTTTCTTTGTTCTGAAGCCTTTTGAGCTTGGTCAAAAGGGTGTTGCACGTGGGGACAGTTTTCTCTCCTTTGGGGATCAAGGGCCCAGTCTTGCCATTGAAGGAGTCCACTGATAGAGCGAACTTCTCAGAAGATTCCTTCAAGCAACTATACTTTTTTCTCAATCCCTCTCTTGGTAAACAGTGGCATTTGGAGCTCTTCGAAAAAGGATGGCAGGTTAGATCTTAAGAGCGATAGAGAGCTTAAAAAGCTCGCTTGTGATATCAATTATGAGTAGGAAGGGCGTCAAAGGACCTGATTTGAGGGCAAAAATGTTAAGCAAGCTTCTTCATTTACAATGTACATGTTTTCTCTTGGAATAGTTAGGGGTTTAAACAATGCATAAAGAATTGCCAGTTAGTTTGTCTTATTTTGTTTCCTATAAACTGAGTTTGATTCTATTTATTTGGCTATCATTAGGCGCATTTTAGATAGTTTTTGGGTTGATTATGTGTCCTTGGACACTTCCCGTGCAGCGGGTGATTTTTCAATTCTTTGGGGTTCGAGAATTGTAAATAAATTAGGAGTCCGGGATGTTCCTTGTTCTATTTCTTGTAAATTTAGTAATAATGGTGAATGATGATTATTTTTGGTGGATTTTGCCAGTGGTTACAGCCATCATCGTGAATGGAATAGAAGGATTTTACAGAGGGACTCAACCACTGTTACATCTTCTTTGGAGTCTCCCTGGTGTTTAAGGGAGACTTAATGTTGAAAGATATGGTTGTGTGAACATATAGTCCTGCCATTAGAAAAGGGGGAGGGGTTGTTCCTTTATTTTGTTTAGATCAGATTCTGGTTCCTCAATGTGGTCTTTATAAAACCTGTACTTGTTTCTTGCAACTTTCATCTACTAATCTTGTCTGGCCCGGTAAACTATTCTGGCTACTTAATGTTAAATCTGGTTGGTGGTTCATTTCTTGCACACAATATCAATTGTGAAGCAGCCAAACTGGCATGATACTGTGTGTTCATTTCTTGCACACAATATCAATTGTGAAGCAGGCAAATTGGCATGGGCAAACATTACTTGTATCTGAGTTCGGGAAGTGGTCAATATAAAACATCCATCATCTGGAGTGAGGGCACTCATTGAGAAGAATGCACAATTCATTTGCCGTGACTGCGGACTTCTTGCGATCTGCTTGGTATTGTTGCACTCATTGGTAAGTTAAACTGGAAAAAAAAGTAGACTTGGATTTAAATCATCATCATTTCCTCAAGTCTAAATTTTTTTTATGAGAACTCTGAAGCTTTTTCATTTTTCTTTTTTCCTTGGAAGCTCTTGAATTTTGGTTTGAAATCACCTTCCTTTATCCCTAAACTCTTTTAAGAAATGGTTGCATGAAATGAGAATCTCAGGGCCTGTTCAGTAGTTGAAAACAGTTTCTGTTTTCCAAACTCCAGTTTTTTATTGAATAATTGAATCTCCATCAATTTTTTAATTTTTCAGCTTTATACTATGAATTAGAAAACATCATTTTTGATGTTTTCTAATTTTTCTTAAAATGAATGCTACGGCTTTTTGAAACATAAAATGTTAGGACATTTTTAGTTTTAAAATTGAAGTTAAAAACTAGAAAATGTCTTCTAAGACTGAACAGGGCCTTAAATTTTCTTTTCTTTTCTTTTCTTTTCTTTCATTTTCCCCCTTTTCTAGGACATGGAATAGATGTCAAAAGCAATACTGCACAGATACTAATTCTCTGAGTTTAACAGCAGTGCCTCCCCCTCGTACCTGTTCAAGATGATATCCTGGATTGGATGCAAGTTTGGACGTGTTACCCCAACTAGTCCTGTACTGGCTGAGCTACCCCAATTTTGAATGTCCTCCTGTCACATTCATGGGGTTTACTGACACCATACTCATCAATAAATGCATGGAATGTTATTTTCCATGCATTAGAGATCTAGATACAGCTACTGCATGTGGTGCAACTTTTTCTCATGGTTTTACATGCAACACCAGCTCTGCTAAGATCCTAGCTGTATCTTTTAGAAGTCGGACTTGTTTCTAGTTGTACTCCTAGTCCTAGATCTATGAGCTAACCTAGTTGGTGTTTATTGCCAGTAACTGAAGCATGGATGAGTTTTGGTATGGAAGTTTGCTTGTTCAATTGAAGATGGAAGCAGCTTCTCTAGCTACAGAGGGCCGCAACTTTGTGTGGTCTGAAGTTCTTGCTTTCCAAGTACTGTCACTTGTAAGATGTTTTGGGTTCAGGTCGAATTGCTCAAGTTATATAGGACCATGCTTGAACCTGTTTTGAGGTTAAGCATGTAACACCCGAAACCACCATTAGTGATCGTTAAACATAATTCTAAGGACAAAAAATTGAGTTATAATAATTTAGGGACCCAAATGTCACTTTTTCCATAGTTTGGGGATTAAAATGAAAAGTTTAAATAGTTCAGATTTTAGCTCTATCATGACACACGAATTTCTAAAATATTCTTGGGGATTTTTTTATTTTATAGATATAAATAAATTAATTTCTAGATATGATATGATATGATATGATATAAATTTTTATAATTAATAAGATATAAATAAATTGATTTCTTTAGATATGATATGATATGATTTAAATCTTTCTAAATGATAAGATATAAATAAATTTATTTCTCTAAATATGATATGATATGATTTAAATTTTTTTAATTAATAAGATATAAATAAATTGATTTTTTTAAGATATGATATGATATGATATGATTTAAATCTTTCTACTTGATAAGATATAAATAAATTAATTTTTCTAAATATGTTATGATTTAAATCTTTCTAATTAATAAAAGATAAGGTAAAATCTTTTGATTTTATGGATATGAATAAATTGATTTCTTTAGATATGATATGATATGATTTGAATTTATCTTATAGAAAAAAAGTATATTTGATTTGATTTAAATCATTCTAATTGATAAAAGATATGATAAGATTTGAATTTATCTTATGAAAAAATGGATATTTGATTGGGATCCTTATCAAATAGAATTCTTGACTATAAATATGGCTTTCCCCTATCACAATTTTTCACTTCCCCTCTCCTTAGTTGGCTAATCCCTTTTCTCTTTTTTTTTTTATTTATTCCTTTCTTACTACAAGTAAGAAATCAAGGTGTGAAAGTTTTAATTAGGAGAAAAAAGTTAAAAATCTCTATTTTATTTGAATCAAGTTGAAGGTAAGTGCATTATGAACCATGTTCGTGTTTAAATAAATTCATGAAATCAAGTTTTGTGGTCTCTCGTATCATACTTACAAGCAAGTTTGAGGACCGGAATTTAGTAGCTACGTGCGAAAGTTTTTACCCCCACAAGTTGGTAGAATTTATCGTATCTCCTCATGTTATAAGTTCAAATTATCTCATGTTTAAATACAATTAATAGTTCGTTTGTGCTTATTGAGTTTATCTCACCCCTTATGTTTCCCCTCCCTTTTTAGGTGGCTATGAATAAGAAGGTTGGAGCATAGACGTGGTGCGTGGTGGCATGTTCAAAAGAATTTCAAGAATTTAATTTTAGTTTTTTTTTTCTAGGATGTCTATTAGATAAGTCAATTAAAGTTTTTTTTTTTTTTTTCCTGTTGAGATAAAGTTTATCAATGTTAAACTTTGAATTTGATATGAATGTTATAAAACATGTTTGAAATTTTCTTTAAGAGGCTGTTTTGCTTATTGTTTTTTCTTTGAACTTTTAAGTTAGTTAATTTTTAGCATACAAATTATGTAATGTGTTTGAATAAATGTGATTTTAAACTATCAGTTAATAGTTATGTGTTTGGTTTATAAAAGCTGATAAACTGTCAGAATTTTACAAAAAGATTAAAATAGACATGATATTGAATAATACAAATAAAATTTATAAAAATATTATTTTTTATAAAAAAAATTATAAATTAATTTATAGTTAATAAAATACTTACAATTATAAGTTGATAAATTATATATAATTATTAAAAAATATATTAATACAATACTTTATGTTTATAAATTTAGATTTATTTCATAAAAATATTAAATATATATGTTGATACATTATATAAAATTTTTTATTTTTATATTTTATCAATATATTTAAAATATTAATATTTAAATAAATTATTTTTAAATTATTTATTTGTTTCTTCCATAAATTTAATTTATATTACAAAATTATAAAATTAGATAAGACTATTTAATTGATAATTAAATAAAATTAATAATTATAAAATCTAAATTTAGATAAGACACGGTATTTGAATTGAAGTTCAAATTTTTCATGCCTATACAAAAAATGGTTAGTATAACAAAATTAAAAAATTACATACAATTATTATGATTATCCAATATCTAAAGCTATAGCATCCTACAATCCAAATAGAATGGGGCTTGTGGCAATGGCAACGACAGATCTAGAGAAGAAAGAGGCGACAAGTGATGACATGATCCAAACAAAATGCGGCTTGTGGCAGTGGATCTAGAAGAAGATCCAAAGATGGCGTGACCCACCAATATCAGGCGAGACAACCTAGTTGGACGACAGCAACAACGGTTATGGAGGAGGGTCGACAGTGATAATGGAGGAGAGTCAACGACGCTAGGCGACTTGTGGCAGCGGATTTGGAAACAGATCCGGCGATGGCACAACCCAACATGAGCTGGCGTGCAACGACTCAGATGGACAACGGCAACAACAATTATGGAGGAGGGGCAATTGCGACAACGGTGGTAATGGCCAAAAACGAGGGAAAAAGGGGAGAAGAAAGCAATGGAGGAGAACATATAATGTTAATAGCAAGGATAATGATGTTAATATTGAAAATATTTAAGGGCAAAATAGCAAATTAATGGTCAACCCAGTAAACTGCTGACAACAGTGTTTTTGCAAAAGTTGAGGGGCACCAGCTTTTTTTCAAATGCTATTGTTGTAGCATTTAAGCTACATAATTTTTAAGCTAATTAATATTGTCGCACACTTACACAGAAAAACGCTACATAGCTTATAAGTTATTTATGCAACTTATAAGCGGTCAAACTCATTAAGCAAACACTTTTTAAGTTTATTAAAGTTGGATTCTTGGTTTAAGTTTTCGGGTGTGACAAAGCACGACAGGCTGGCATGGCTGGCATCTAGTGTAGATGTCCAAGTGAAGCAGATAATAGTGAACAGCATGCCTAAAATATTGACTTGAGCATTTCCTAGAATGATATGCCATGATGTGCGTTCGAAGTTATTGTGATTAAGAAGCAGATATGTGGGGTTTCATTTGGAAGATTATTTTTGTTCTTCTTCTTCAAAAGATTTAGGAAAAAGGGGTACAAACAGTACAACATTTGAAATATGTGCTGGTTTGTGGCGCTAGCTAGCTAGCTAGCAAGCAAGGGTATATGGAGTAAAGAGTTTTGTGGTGCTTCTTTCTTTGACCTCCTCTGCATGTAGAATCTATCGGATGAGAGATGATGGTCCAGCCAAGCCACACAGCCAGGACTGAGGGAGAATCTTTTAGCCGTAGCTGGAGACTTGAGATCAGTGGAAACGAGTATCCGTGGGACAGTTCAGTTGTTGACAGACATGATGAAGCAAACTATAGAAAGGTGATCTTCTTCTCCAAGGCCAAGCAAGCTGAGTGCTGAGACTGAGAGGCGCAGTCCTCCTCCTTCCTCTGTTCAATTTTCTTTTTCTTTTGCCTTTATATAATAGCCGTGTTTTGTAATTTGTAGAAAATCAAAACAATTCTCAGAGATAAAAAAAGAATTGCATAAATACAGAAGCCCCATTTTATATCTTTCATTCTCATTGTTAAGTGGAAGGAGCTCAGAGGAAATGTTAACATATTTTGTCTTCTTTCTTATGTATGTTTGATTGATCTAAAACTCATTTGGATGAAGGTTCTAAAGGTGGTGAGTATTGTCTCGGCTTTCCATTAAAGGGCAAGGGTTCTAAAGGTGGTCTTCTTCTTCTTCAACTCAATTTTCAGCTACCAACTTCAAGTTGTGATCTTTGTAAGAAATGAGTATTTTGTCAAATTGCTCTCAGTGCATTTTAAAAATAATTAAATAAGACACTATATTTCAATCTGAATTTTTTGCAATTATATTAGATTATTTTGATTAAAAATGGAATTTATATTGTTAATGAAATTAAAAATTCATTAAAGGACAATTAAAAAATATACATAACACAACACTTAATATAGACTTAAATTTAAAAATATAGTGATTTATATTCAACACTTGTTAATTAGTACCATGTGTGAAAATAGAGTAATTTGTTTGACCCTTCTCAAAATAAAGAGGTCAAATTGGCCATTAAACCAAAATATACTAACTTATTTGACTCTTCCAGACAGAAAAAGGAAACCTAAAAACTGGACAGACAATTAGAATGCAGCCGCAACCTATATTACATCTTGAAACCTTGGTGTTTCCAGCAGAGACGGTCTACAAAAAATATACAAAAAGCCTACCCAGTAGTAAAACGAAAGACCAAAAAGCCTGGAGAAGGCGGTAATGCGATGAGAACAGAACAGCAAGAAATCAACACAAAAGCGTGTTCTTAAAAGCCAGGAAAACGCCAGAAGAATTCACAGGATCATCGTTCCGGGTACCCCATTTTTGTCCCATGAAAAAAACACTAGAAGGTTTAGTTTCTTCAACTAGTTTGGCAGCATCATCCACTGCATAATATCCTTTCTGATCACTCCCTCAGCAGCACCGTTCCTGTTGTTGCTCGATGATCTAAAAGCTTCCAAGCTGGAGAAGCTCAGGCGCCTGTACTGTGTGTTAGTTCCGGCAGGATCAGCTGGCCTCATCATCATTGCAATGGTGGGAAAAGATTTAGGCCATATGCCTCTCGATGAGCTAAACAGCTGCCTATCAGCTTCTCTATTATTCCCAACTGGACTGCTGTATCTTTGGAAGCCCCCAGGAATTTTCTGACCAGATGATTTGGTGAACTGCTTTGTCATGTTTGCGTTTGCATTACCAGATGAAGAGGTGGGTGGGCCACGGATCTGGGCTGATGGTTTCATCCTGTCAAGGCATCGGAGGATCCTGTTGCCCAGACTCCGACCAACTTCAATATCTCTTTCCTGTACGTTCTTGTGAACCTTAAGTGCCACATCAAATGCAGCCCTCGTTCGCCTGTGTTGAAAACAAGAAAAAAAATATAAATCTACGACGCTTTGAAAAGGATTGTGCAGTGACAGCTAAAAAGATAGACCGCTTTAGCAGCTGTACAACAGAAGTATGAAGCAGTTGAACATAGATTCAACTGCAGTAATATTGCACGGGAAAACTCGGAGGTTGAAATATTTTGAATATATTAACCCATGTGCGAGAATGCTGTTATAACAAACAAACAAAACAAGTATAATAAAGAACAGAGAATGCCTATTATGCCTTGGAGGTTCTGATGCACATGCTAAATAACAACTTCATGAGCATTAGTTCCATGTGAAACAAAATTATTCACAACAATATAGATCTCGATTAAGAGGTTTATTAACCAAACCAACTCAAGCCTGGTTCAACATGTTAAGCTGCTTCAACTACCTAATCTAAGTTGTTCTCAAAATAAATACAACAACAACAACATATCAAGCCTTTATCCCACTATGTGGGGTCGGCTACATGAATTCTATACTTCCATGTATTTCTGTCTTTTGTCATATCTTCATTTAGATCCATACACTTCATATCAAACTTTAATGTCTCTCCCAAAGTCTTCTTGGGTCTGCCTTTATCTCTTTTTTTGACTAATTGTTCCATTTCATCAACTCTCCTCACAGAAGCGTCTGTTGGTCTCCTTCTCACATAACCAAACCATCTTAGTCTAATCTCTCTCATATTCTCCTCAATTGGCACTACTCCTACCTTATTACGAATAATTTCATTTTTAATTTTATCTTTTCTTGTATAGCCGCACATACATCTTAACATCCTCATCTCCACTACACTCATCTTTTGCTCATGCTGGTATTTGACTGCCCAACATTCTGAGCCATACAGCAAGACTGATTTTATAGCTGTCCTATAGAATTTTCCTTTCAGTTTTAATGGGATTTTACTATCACATAACACCTCCGATGCATTTCTCCATTTTAGCCAACTTGCCTTAATTCTATGTGCAACATCCTCGTGAATTTCTCCATCTTTTTGAATCACTGATCCCAAATATCGAAAATGATTTTTTCTTTGTAAGATTTGGTTTTCCAATTTTATTATAACATCATCCACTCTTGCATTCTTACTAAATTTACATTCCACATATTCTGTTTTCTTTCTACTTAATTTAAATCTCTTAGATTCTAAATTGTTTCTCCACAACTCAAACTTAGTGTTCACTCATTTTGTTTCATCCACCAACACCATGTCGTCTGCAAATAGCATACACCATGGCACCTCTGTATGAATATCTTTAATGAGTTCATCCATTACTAGAGCCAATAAGTATGGACTTAGTGCAGAACCTTGATGCAATCCTATTGTAGTTGTAAACGGTTCAATATCCCCTCCGCATGTTCTAATCCTTGTCTCTGCACCGTGATACATGTTCTTAAGGGCTTGTATATAGGCTATTTTGACTCATTTCTTCTCTAAAACCCTCCATAATACTTCTCTAGGGACCCTATCATATGCTTTTTCTAGATCTATGAACCCCATATGTAGGTCCTTCTGATGATCCCGATACTTTTTCATTAGGCGCCTCAGTAGGTATATAGCTTCCATTGTTGACCTACCAGGCATGAAACCAAACTGATTTTCCGAGACTTTTGTTTTTTTTTTTGAACCTCTGCTCTATTACTCTCTCCCAGAGTTTCATGGTATGGCTCATTAACTTAATTCCTCTGTAATTTTCACAGTTTTGAACATCTCCTTTGTTCTTGTATATTGGAACCAAAGTACTCTTCCTCTACTCATCTAGCATCTTTTTTGATTTAAGGATCGCATTAAATAATTGCGTTAGCCAGGAGATGCCCTCTTCTCCCATGCATTTCAATGCTTCTATTGGTATATTATCTGGTTCCACTGCCTTATGATTTTTCATCTTTTTTAATACTTGCCTTATTTTATGCGTCAATAAAAAGTATAGCTTACATTCCCTTCGGAGATACTAAGATGTCCCAACCTAACTCTTGTGTCGCCACATAAGTAAAACTCGTGACCCTTGAAAATTGCAACAATGACACCAGTACATCACCAAGTCCTACGATATACGAGGGAACTGAGAAATGCCCAATGAAAAGGTTGCTGGCAAACCCATCAATAATGTGGCCAAAAAACAAAAATTCTTAAGAGACAATTTGTTTTCTTGGTGTCCCTCATGGATGGACAAACTTGATTTTTAAGTATGATTAACATCAAAAGCTGCTAAAAGATTAGTACAGTCTACACATATAGAGGCACTTAGACCAATATCATAAGCTTGTATTTTTGTCAAACATCCCAACATACAGTAAATCAGCATGAGTTAAATGAGCATTCCAAGAGAAACCCGCATTACATAATTTGTTGATGCACAACTCATGTATCTTCATTCTTCAACAAAGCCACATCTTATATTGTCTTAGGTTGCATTTAGATTCATGGACTTCTTTAAAACAATGGACCCCAGTGTAGGTCTTTTGAAGGTTTATAACTTTATGTCCACCTTAGATATTAAACAACATGACTTCTTTTAGGGTGGTTATAGTTGTTCCATTGCAACTTGGGATCATAGGTTCAGACCACGGGAAACAAAATTCACCCTGCATTTACACAAGGGTGGGCCACATAAGTTTAATACTCTCTAGACCCTGTAGAGGCGGCAACCTAGGTCATTTAGTTGTGATTTATTTCAACATTGTAATGCTACATGTAGATAGATCTGAAGTGACACCTCAAAAAACGTTAATTCAGAATTCTTCAGAGGATCACAAGTTCAAAAGAAATTATTACGAAATATCTTCCCCATACAAAGGATCTGCCTTTTCAGATATTTTAATGCAACAGTAAATAGCTATGCCTCCTTTTTCTTTTGGTTTAAAATCAAATCCATCCAACCAAATGCATAGCAAATGTCAGATGAATTCATTAGGAGATCTGGGCCTTGCAGAGCGTAAACCATATTTCTCAAGAGTAAATCCCCTTTGTGCCATTAACAATCTCTGTAACATATATCAACAATCAATAGCACTCTAGACCATTAAATATTCAATCAATTATGTTCCAAATCTAATTACCAATGAATAATTAGTTGAAGTTTCCAACAATCAACCAAATCCAGTCACCTCTCTTTTTACAGAGGTTTTAAACAAAGATTACGAGGAAAGAGAACCGTATTATAGCCACCTTGCTGAAAAAGGAGGAAGGGAAAAGCCAGACAGAAATGGCAATAAAGAGTTCCTAACATTCATTCTTCCTCAATAAAATACACATCAGGATTTAAATTCTAAAATGTTTACCCAAAAGAAAAGCCTGTAAGTTCCAAAAATAATCAACGTCAGTCTTAGGTAGAGATTAAAGCAAAAGAAGTTCCATATTTTTTTTCTCCATATCTTGGAGAGGAAGAAGCTCCAATATCATCATGGGTTTGTTAAATAAGGCAAAATAAACCAAGGTAATCTCAGCCTCAGGTAGAAATGGAAGAGAAGCTTGAATATCATTATTGCAATGTTAAGTAAATCAGTGTGTTTCATGTTGCAGAAAGACATTTATCTATACAAAACAATGCAGATACTTGGAAGAAACATTCTATGTCAACTCTATTTTAAACAACATTACTTCAACATGTTGTCATGTCCCTAGGAGGATTAGAAGGATAATATTGGATAGAGATATAATAAAAGGGGTAATATTGTAATAGGCTCATATTAGTTTGTTAGGAGATATTTGGTTGTTTGTTAGGAGCACATGGGTGCTGTTAGAAATTAGTTAAGGGGCTACCTATGCCTATAAAAAGGCCATTGTAAGAGAAGATGGATATGCTGAAATTGATTAAATGAATATCTGATTCTCCCTCATTTCTCTCTACATCTTTCTCCCATTTCTGTCCAAATATCCCTCTTAATTTTCTCCCTAATTCTCTTCAATCTCCCCCTCCAATTCTTCTTTGTTCTTCCCCAATTCCTCTTCTAACCCATCACGAACCCTAGGTTCGTGACACATGTTAAACAGGTTGGACACCTTGAAATGAGCTATAGACATACATATTATGTCTATAAGTACATACAAAAACTATGGCCTTTTCTTTATGTTCAACCATACTATATCATCATCAAATATTCATAATAGAAACCTGGAGAAACAAATAATAAGCTGAAAGAAAACAAACTGTAAAGAGAATAGTAATAGAAAAACCCAAGGAACTCTCTAGAGCTTCTTTTTCTGTATAGTTTAATAACCAAAAATTAAAAAACTGAGCCAATCAAATAACGTTTTCAGTAAGAAACTTTTGATAGATCCTCATACAACATAAATTTTAAAAATTTCACAACAGAAGTTACATGGTAGAAAGTATATCCATTGGCTCCAGTTGATACCCATCATTATCATATTTGGTTGTTATGTACCCCTATCCTTGTTCAAATTTTTATAGGCCTTTGCAATATGTGCGGTACCTATGATCCACGTCATAGGAATTCTTTTTGAACCTTTTACCCATCTCTATGCCATCAAGACAAAGATAACAAACAACTTTGTCCATATAACCAAACTAATAAACAACATTATGATATAGACTAGAAAAGCCTCGTCACAAAAACCTTCTCTTCCACCCCACCAATATCTTTTGCAATCTTTTCGTTGTGGAATCCTCAATACCCTACCTTTAGATAGCAGCCTATAGCAAGGTCAAAATGGATGGCCAGAAGAGATCCCACTTTACAACCAGGAATAGCAGATAGCAAGCACAACATGAGATGCTATATAACAGAAATAATGTTAGATTCCCTCGTGCTCTCTTCAAACATGAAACTTCTGAAAGCTTATGCATATATATGCACATCCAGAAGGACCATAACATATTCTTGCGACAGCCCCAACACCCCCCCCCCCCCCTTTTTTTCTTTTCAATTCATAATATAAAGATATCATTCCTCACTTGCATGTATCCTTAAGCACTAAAGGTCCATAGTTATATTTTTCTATTATAATGCATTATACCTCCATAGTTAGATTCCTAGTATGCCCTCTCCAGGTAGCTAATTTTTTTTTATTTGGAATCGAATGGCTGCGATACAATTTGGAAGAAAGCTTTGGCCTCATATGGATCATTTTTTTTTTCTCTTTTCCTTTGGGTAAGTGAACAAATGCTACTTCAGTTCCAAAGAAGATGGGAATTACATATTTTATAGATGTATTTGTCCAAACAAAGTGAAGCAAGCTATGAAAAATGAAGAATGGAAAAAAGAGTTGGATTGAATAATATCCCGATAAAAGCATGAAAATACATAGGCGAAGAAGACATTTTATATTTAACATATTTCTTAAATTGAAGAGGATACCTAAAAAGTGGAGAAAGAGCACCCTAGTACCCACAAGGGTTAAAGAGATGTTCAAAGTTGTGAATTGTAAAGGATCAAACTTATGAGCCATAATATAGACTTTGGGAGATGATTGAGAAAAAGGCCAGGAAGAGAAACCAAAACCTCTAAATATCAATTTAGTTTTATGCCTGATAAGTCAATAACAAAAGCTACCTACTTACTAAAGCATTCAATAGAAAGAAACAACGACAAAATATCAAGCTTTAATCCCGCTAGGTGGGATGATAGGGGTCAGCTACTTGAACTTTGGCTCACTAATCATAAGGTGTCTAGAAAAAGATTCAAAGATAATCAAAAGAATTAGTATACAATATTTATAGACTTGAAAAATCTATGTCAGAGACATCTAAAAGATATGTATCATCAAGTAAAAACATGTGTGAAGGAGATATTGAAACATTTTGAATTATAATTGAATTACGTCAGAGATCCATATTGAACCCTTACCTTTTTACTAGTTTACTTTTATGACTGGTGAGCTCAAAAGCACATCCAAAAAGAGATGCATTGATATATGTTATTTATGGACGATATTGCCTCGGTGGATGAGACAAAATAAAGCATAAAAACTAAGCTCAAAGTTTGGAAGTCCTTAGAACTCAAAAGTTTTTTAGCAGATCAAAAGGAAAAAGATGAAATGTAATTTAGTAAAACTATAATTGAAGATGATGTCCTTGAAGAGCAAGTTATTCTTCAAAAAAAAATAAAAGAACATTAAGGATGTTACTCATAGAATCAAGACTTAATAGTTAAAGTAGAGAATGTGTGCACACATCATTTTATGTGATCATAAAATTATTTTAAACAATCGAAAGACCACCTCTATTGTATAATTCAAAATGTTAGATGGTTAAGTACCTACAAATGCAAAATGTGGATGTAATTTAGACAAGAATGTTATGAGATATATATAAGAAGGCCCAATGCATAAAGCTATCCACTGCAAGTCAAGGGAGTAGTTTTCTATATGTAGCTTTATCCTTAATTTGCAAAGATGCTATTTTCACAACTTGAAACAGCGTCCTTCTAATCAGAAAGGATAAACCTTAACGTTACTACCCAGGTCCAATGTTTTACTCATAACCTTATTATGAATACGCTGGCCATATAAAAAACCTAGAATTAGAAATGTGACTATCCACATTAACATTGAAGTGGCAACTACTGAATATAAAATGGACAAGGAGCAATTAAGATGGTTTGGAAGTGTGAGAAGAACACCAATAGATACACTTAGGAGGTGAGTAACTGAAACAGAAAAAATTTGCAAAGAAAGTAGTAGAGCAACTGAGCAAGACTAAAAAACACTTGCAGCAACAAGACTAGAGTAGAGCAAAACCAAAAAATACCTGGTCCAAAGCCCTTAAACATAACATGAGATATAATAGCCTTATAAAAAAATACAGCTGTGAACTTAGATGATTGAAAAAACTAAAAGTCACGTAATCAACTCCACTTAGTGGGATTAAGGTGTTTGATGATGTTGTTGAACTTTGGCACATTAAATAGGTTTGTCCAACTAAATTCATCCTCTATTCCTATTCCTAAAGTGGCTAATAAATTTGTGGATAGCAGGAACTTCCTTACAAAGTGAAAGGGTGAAATTAGGCACTTTGGATCAAGAAAGGTCCAAAACAAACTTGGAATCATAAACATGGAAGTAGGTGAAAAACCCCTATTGTTCTTCTTTATCCAAAGGACACCTATAAGAGTAATGACCCAATTACCAATCCACCTTTGGCAAAAATATCTTATAGGAACTACACAGATACATCAGGTATCTTCAGGTCAGATTCATAAAATTTGTAGACCATAAACAACGTCCTAGTGCTTTTCCATTTGATACAACCAACAACCATTTTGGAAAACATAATGAACTTGATTTAAAGAAAATTTATTAACCAAAATATCAGAATCACAGTCAAAGTGCATTGTGCAGACTGCCTATTTTAGAAGTTTTGAAATGTCTAGTCCTCCTTGTTAAGCTAGTAGGTCGTCAACCTCCAACATCAGAAGTATAATGTAACCCTGAAGCAACATTTGAGGAGGACAGGCTTCAAATTCGGTCAACAGTCATTGCAGTTCGCTTTATTTGCTACCGCCCTTCTCGTTCCTCCTCTCCATTTCGTAAATGCGCCAAATTACAACAAACCCGTTATGTACTTACGGCCATACATACTACCTCTCCATTTTCTGGTCTAAACACAAGTACGCGGAACTCTGAAACCCTAGTCGCCGTGCATAGGTATTCATTCCCTAATAGATCAATCATCCTAATGTCAATGGCAATAGGTAAACTAAACTCACCAAGAGCCCAGCTTCAGAGCGCGATTATCTTATCATTCAATTCCTTCGATATATCCCTTCTAATTCGAAAATAACACATCAATCTCTGTCCGAAACTGAAACTATAAACGGCAAAATCAATTAAAAGGCAATTAGAAGCAGTTGAAAGATGAATCACCCGTGGACGAATCGACGGATCTTTGGATGCCTTGGGCTAATGAGGCGGCGTTGAATCTTCAAAGCGAGCCTGTAAGTCCGCTTCAATCCCAAGAAGTAAGCTGTTCCTAGTGTGATCTCCCATAGCACCATCCCCCCTCTCTCTCTCTCTTCAAATTTCTCGTCTGTCTGTCTCTATATGTATCTTCACAGATCGTCGCCGACTCCTCCTTCAGAAGTAGAATGCTATTTTCGAATCCGTGTCTCTTTGGATCTCCGGTTTATATATTGTGTTTGATGGCTTCGAGTTTTCGTTTCTCGCAAGTCACCGATGATGTATTTGGGAGACCGCCAGAATATTCGATCCTCAGTCTATTGTTTGCGCTAAGTGCTACCGTCACCACCAACCGATCTGTTCTAAATCATCACGGGCGTCATCCGGGCCGTTGAATTGAGATCTATTTTCTTTGGATCATTTCTTCTTATTTAATATTAATATTAGACCGTTCAAACCCAATCTCGACCCTCTTCTTACGCCTAATTTCGACCCTTTTCTTAGGCCCAATCCGGTCTTCCTTCTGGACCCAACCTTGGCCTAGCGCCAACTTGTCACAACATCATTACAATCTCACTTGATATCTGCACGACAACCCCATATCTTGTCCTCGTTAATGGCGGATATCATCTACATTAATGAGGGTCCCGTCGCCACCATGCTACCACTTGGGAACCTTCACCGGTGCTGGATAGCTAGTCTCATCATCTGCAAACGCACGACTCATGCATGTAAAGGGACATATCTTCCTTCTATATCAATTAGGAGTGAGCATTCGGTTATGACCGAACCTAACCCTCTGAAAATTCTTAACCGAATCGAACTGTTTGAAAGAGAGTAACCAAATCGAACGGACCGACAAAACCCATCTAACCGAAACTTATTTAACCAACCACTATTGCCGCCGGCGGGCGATTTCAATTATCAAAATCGATCATCAGATTCCCACAACATCAATATCTCATATATTAAAAAATAAGGTTGATCCAAAGGCTAATTTTTTATATATCTAAAAATTAATTTTATAGTGCAAAATATACACACAAAAAAAAAAATCTAGAGAATTTACCTGACGAAAGGTTGAGATTCAGTGACTGGAGTCCACAGCGTTGGTGTCTTCATTAGAGAGAACGATGGAAGCCGCATCCGTCGTCGCGCTAGAGAGTTTGTGATGAAGTGATGAAGAACAAAAGAGGAAGGGATAGCAGAGAAAGAGAGGGGTGGTGGGGGTGTGGCAGTGGGCCAATTGCTACCGCAGATGAGGGAAGCCGAGAGAACCCGATAAGGGGAAGGGAAGGCCGAAGGAAGAAGGAAGGGCAGATGTTTTAATCATTTATGTCTCAAAAACTTATATTTGAATTTTCAAATCTTGAATTAAAGAATAATTATTTTTAGACATATTTTATCTTTCCCATGTAAAAAGTAAATTTGTTTTGAATTAAAGGAAAATTATTTTTAGACATGTTTTCTTGTTTTAATCATTTATGTCTCAAAAGCTTGTATTTAAATTTTCAAATCTTGATTTTCCATGCAAAAAGTAAATTTATTTTGAATTAAATGTGAGACATGTTTTCTAATTGTTTGAAAAAGGCTAAATATTTTTTAAATTTCAAATTTCATATTAACCTTTTTTTAATGGCTAGTGTGTTTGGAAGATATATATATATATATATGATAAGTATGGAGACTCAAAGTAAAACAAACTTGATAGAGCATTCAAACAAGAGTAAGAATGTTCAAAGTGCTGGAAGTATGTTGGCTGGTGGAATTCTCAACCGTTGGTGACTTATTTGTAATTGTCTCTGGTTGTAAATTTGTTATTTTTACTCACTTGTTATATGAGGGGATTGTATTTGTTAGTAGTATGTTAGTGATTCTTACTTAGGCAAGTGATTGTATGTTGGTTCTATCTCCAATTAAAAGCTAGTGTTGATTTTTCCTAGTGTAATCTCAAGCTAAATCTTGAGAGAGATGAGTAGGCTCTTTAGAGCCGAACTTCTATAAATTTCTCTTGTTATGTGTGGTTGTGTGATTTTATTATTTTTAATTCTATTATAATCATCACATATTAAGATCACAAATTTAAGAGTTTTCAAAAGAGATAAAATTATTAATTTTTGAAAAACCTAATTCACCCCTTCTTTGATATTTTCTAGACAACAGTTACTGTTTAATCAACGCAATTAATAATTTGGTATGTTTGAGTAAAATTATAATTTGTAAAAATAAAAATTATATAAATTTCTAAAAATATTTCTAAATAGGCTTTGGGTCAATTTATCCAAAATAATATTGTGTTTAAAGTTTGACTTAATACATACTATACCCTTTTAATAATTAAAAAATATAATATTTAGTTTTTGATGTGTAAAACATCAAAATTTGATATCTCAACGATTAAAATTTGTTATTTTAAATTATTACCGTGATAAAATATTAGCACATGTATGAGCGTGCCCATTTCCATAGGTGACGTGTCACTAGATGATCAATTGATAGTATTTGAATATGTTGATTAATTTATCGTGTTCTCTCAATAATTAATAGAATTAACTTCAATAAAGATAAAATATGAATATTAGTTTTGTTATATTTTGTGATTGAGGATAGAATAAGATATTTTTTTTAGGTTAATGACTCAAAAATTTAGGTTGCGTTATTTTATTGTTTTTAACTCGTTGTGAGTTTATATTTTTTCAAAGCACTATAAAAGTGTTACTTTGCTAATTTCAAAAATGTATTTTCGAAAACAACAAAAAAAAAAAAAAATTGTAAATGATACCCAAGTGTTTTAAGGAAAAACACACTGAAAACACCCAATAAGCTAAAAACATCCACCCACCCACCCACCAATTTGGCACGGACCCAACATATCTCCTATCTTTTATCTTTTATTTTCTTTCTTCTGTCGTCGATCATGCCAGCTACTGCCATCAACTGCACTCGCCACCAATAGTACAAGCTGCTATCAACTATCCCCCATCACTCTTCTTGTTGGTTTTGTCTTTTCTATCATCTATTATCTCGTATCTCATTTATTCTCTTTATTCTTTTGCTGGTTTTTTGGTATGTTGGTCAATGGGTCATTAGGTATCGGGTGGTTGCCTCTAATCATCGAAAACCACCGACCACGGTGGCCATTGGCAACTAGTAATGCGTATATAGGCAGATAGGGTCGAACGTTTAAGCTTAGATCTTCTTTGGCCATTGGATATTTCTAATTTTTGGGTATATTAGTCGATGGGCCATTGAGTGTCAGATGATTGCCTTTGATAACTAGGAATCATTGGCCACAGTGGCGAATGGTAGTGCATTTTTCACTTGTGATTGAAAATAAAAAATTAGATTTACGAAAATTCAACCATTAAATTTGACCAATTTTTGTGTATGTTAACTCCCTGGACTTGAAGTTTCTAACAATAGACTCTGATTGTGTGAATCTTTGGCCAACGGTGGTTGTTGGCAATGGAGAAAATGTAGGGCATTGGAGAAAAAGAAAAGAGAAATAAAGAAAAAGAAAAAAAATAAAAAGAAAAGATGAAGAAAAGAATAAAAAATTATTATTAAATTTTGAAAATAAAATTATTTTACTTAAAATTAAAAAATGTAGTATATCTATATTATAATTAAAAATATAGAATAATATATAGTATATTATTAACTTTATAATTTAATATAAATTATTGTTAAGATGTATGCTAGTAATTTATTAATTTATTTTAATAGTAGAATTTTGTTAAAAAGGGTTAATTTTATTATTTAATAATTAAATTTATTAAATAAAATATCATAATGACAAAAAAATATTTTTTCAAAATTTAAAAGTAAATGTATTTTCTAATTTTCTATTTTAAGAAATAATTTTTTAGAATGATTAAAAAAATGCGTTTTCAAAAATCTCAAATACAGATATTCAAAATACAAAATTGAAATACAAAGAGAACACCACTCAGATGTTTAGAATTTAAGACTGTATTCTATTTGTTTTTCAATTTTCAGATTTGAGTTTTGAATTCATTTTTAGTTTTCTGTTTTGATAGTCTGTTTTTAGAAAATTGAAAACATGTTCTGTTTGTCATTTTGAAAAATTATTTCACAAAATAGAAAATTAAAAAACGCATTCTCTTTGAAATTTTGAAAATAATTTGTTAATAATATTTTATTCAATAAATTTGATTATTCAGTAAATTAGAAATATTTAATATTAATATACTATTAAAAAAATATATACCTTTTAAAGTTAGTGAATTTTGTAATATTTTTTTTCATTACAATAATAAAATATGAATAAATAAATAAATATGTTTTGAGTTCAGAGTTTGTTTTGAATAAAAACACTCAAAACAACTTTTTATTATTTTGAGTTTTTTTTATATTTTTTTATTTTCAAAAATACATTTTTAAAATCAGCAAAGGGAAATCATTTTTATTATTTTAAAAAATTAAAAACTAAAAATGACTTAAAAATAATAAAGAGAACACAGTCTAAGACTTTTTTTAAGATATGGGCAATTTAATATTTTTTTTGAGAACGTAAATTTTAATTTAATGTGTATCAAAAACATAAGTTTTTATGACATGACATTTTATTTTTTACATGTATATTTTACGTGATATAGATAATAACTTTATTTATTTTTAGTTAGAGTAGATACTTAAAATAATAATTAAGATACATAATTTTGATATTTTTGTACATTAAGAATAAAGATCAAATATTATATTTTTTTTAATTATTGAAAGAAGTATAATAAATTAGTTAATTTATTTAAATAATGCCAACTAATCATCAACATAACATGTAAAGGAGTATGACAAAGTATTCAATCTATTTAGCTCTCAAGACATAAGTTGAGCGGTCAAGTAAGAGATATGTCGAGTTCGTACTAGTGAGTCGTGAGTTTAATTTTTGCCTTATATAATGAAACAAGGTCTCACATCTACAATTTATCTTCTCCATCTAAATTGAGGGCACGAGCATAAGGACGATCGTCCCAAGTATTGAGTGTCTTCAAATACGTAACAATGCTTTGTCTCGATAAGGGCAAATATGTAAAGGCGTGAAGCAGAAAGGGAGAGCAGACGATCCGCAATGGCTGAAAAGGGATATTAGCGACGACGAACGACGAAAACTCCACATATGGGGGGAGAACTGCTCCAAAGCACCGATTCCTTTCCAGATTCCATTTCGGTCTAACGTTGTCAGCCATAGACGTAATACGTCTCAATTGTGAGACTCATCGTTGGCTTAGTGCTATTTTGGCAATGCGGTTTGACCATTTATAAGTTTTTCATTCAGCTTATAAGCTTTATTTTTATATGTTTGAATATTATTAACAGCTGGAAATTCATCACCCATCTGCTTTTGGAAAGAAGCTCTCTGGAGCTTTTTTTTAGTTGACCAGTTCAATGACGATTTCACCCTCCAATAACACCAACATTTGCAACCCCCTATCCCAATACCTTCCCGGGCCTCATTACTGTCACCTTCTCCTTCACTTCACTGCGCTCATCTTCCCTAGCAGAGCGCCGCCATCGCCAGCGCCGCAAGCCTCCATCTCCGCCCAACGCCGCCCATCGCTGCCATCGCTGCCCAACGCCGCAGCTGAAAATCGCCGCAAGCCGCCCAGTGCCGCCCTGCTACCATCGCCGCCAAGTGCCGCCCTGCTACCATCGCTGCCATCGCCGCAAGCCTCCATCGCCGCCCTGCTACCAGATCGTCTCCATCGCCGTTGCCTTCTTCGCCCAGCGCCGTCGCCTTCTTCGCCCAGCGCCGTCGCCTTCGCCCAGCGCCGCAAACCTCCATCGCCGCCCATCGCCGTCGCCTGGGTCTTCTCTTTCGTCGCGTCTCCAGATCCTTCAGCCAGATCTGCCTTCCCCCTTGACGTTGCCGTCGCCTTCAGTCCCTCTCTCTCTGGTCTCTCCTGTTGGTTTCATTTTTACTGCCTTTTGTACTTGTATCTATAATTCTTCACCATTTACCAGAAATGGGTATGAATTTTCATCCCTACGGAGAAAAGGATTCAAGAGAGGTAGATCTCTAATGCTGCGTTTTCTTGGTTTCTCTTTCAATTTGTGTGGGTATGTTAGGTTTTGTTGAAATCCACCGTATTTTCCACTTAATCCATCACAGGAGAATACAGAACTTTGTTCCATTTTTTTCGTTGTATAGATATAGTCATTTTGAACCAAGCCAGGATCTGAGTTCTTCCAGTACAGCTGTTTGTTCGCTGAGAAAAGTGCCCCGGGATGCTGTAGGCGTTTTCTGGGATTTGGATAACAAGCCACCAAAATCAGTGCCACCTTACGAGGCTGCTGTTCGGCTAAAGAAGGCGGCAGCTGAATTCGGATTAGTTAGGTCCATGGTTGCTTATGCAAACCGCCACTTGTTTAGTTACGTTCCTTCAGAAGTTAGGGAACAGAGAAAAGAGAGGAAGGAACTAAATAAATTGGAAAATAAGGGCGTAATTAAGCCGGCTGAACCTTACTTGTGTCTGGTTTGTGGGAGGAAGTTTTATAACAATGACAAGCTTGTGAATCATTTTAAGCAAATTCACGAGAGCGAACAGACGAAGAGGTTGAATAAGATTGAGTCTGCTAGAGGTAAGAAGAGGGTGAACTTGGTGGGC
Organism: Diospyros lotus; assembly: GCF_014633365.1. NCBI lineage: Eukaryota > Viridiplantae > Streptophyta > Magnoliopsida > Ericales > Ebenaceae > Diospyros > Diospyros lotus. Next base: position 7,311,246 of record NC_068349.1, on the reverse strand, counting down.
AAATTCTCAATGAAGATGGAGAAGTATAAGAAAGCTGAAAGAGATATTTTGACTCCTAAACTGGGCTATGGACTGGCAGATGAATTGAAACGTGCTGGTTTTTGGGTTAAGGCCGTGTCAGATAAGCCGCAAGCAGCAGACGTAGCATTGAGGAATCACATGGTAGATATGATGGAGCGGCAGCAAGTTAAGTGTTTAGTCCTTGTCTCAGATGATTCTGATTTTGTGGAGTTCTTGAAGGAGGCAAGGTTGAGATGTTTAAAGACAGTTGTCGTGGGTGATAACAATGATGGGGCTCTCAAGAGAACTGCAGATGCTGGATTTTCTTGGCAGGAAATTATGCTGGGAAAGGCAAAAAAGGAGGCGGTATCAGTTGTAGGACGGTGGAAGGATCGTGATGTTTTGAAGAGATTGGAATGGACTTATGATCCAGAAAGGGATAGAAACCCATATGATTTGGATGCTGTTTTTGAGTCAGAGAGCTGCGATTCAGAAATTGAAGGCTTTTCTTATGGAGAAGACGATAATTGTCTGAAAAAGGAAGCCAACAATGCGTGGCGGGAGGTGGAATCTGAGACAGACGTCACATCAACATGGTAAATGGTTTCTCTTTGCTAGCATTACCTCAGATGGCATTTGAAAGTAGCTGAAGACACGGTTGATATCTTAGAGCTACATGAACAAGATGTGATTAATTTTTCCCACTGTTTACTTCTAATAGTATCTGAACATAATGACTTCTGTGTGCTGGGCGACTTTATTGCATATCTGAAATAATTGAGGTGTCTTTTTTATTGCTAATGTTTCCAACATGGTATCTAATATTGCATGTAAAACTGGAAGCCCTTACCTCTCTCTCTCTCCCCCCTCATGTGGTGAGCAAAGCATATGTAACAAGACTGCCTTAAAGTGGAGACCTTTGTATAACGGAAAAACCTGAAAACCTGCTTCCAGATAAAGGTCATAAACAAATGAATAAAGACATCGGGAAGAAGACAACATCCTTTCTCACCCTCCCCAAAAGCCAAAAAGGGGAGCGAGGAAGGCTTTGCCCTTTTGAATTATATAACTTGTTATTCCAAAAGTATCAGCAAATTGGCTGCTATTATGTCCCTTGACTTTTCAAGAAATTCACGGATCAAACTGTTAACTGGTGCCTCAGATTGGATTTGGAAGAAACTAAAACTCTCATTTTAAGTTTATGCATATAGAAACTCGCATTTTTGGTATGCTGACAGTCAATAGGGGTAAAGTAAGTCAGACTTCCTGCTGGCAGCATAGGTTTTGTCCAGTGAATGGGTTCATTCCATGAATTGCCTTTGATGAACTTAATGTCATTTCTTATTATGTAATAATATATATAATGACGTGTTGTGGGTGGGAATCTCAAAGTGTTGGTAAAAGATGGGGGTGTTGGAGTTGTGATCATGGGCTTTAATCGCAGGAATCAGTCAAAAGAATGATCTACCTATTACTTTTACTAGGCCATGTTGTAAGTGGGCAGGAGTATTGGGCATTTTGAGTCTTGCACACTGGCATGATCTAACTTTGTCAGGTATCAATAGGTAATAGTGTTATGCATTTACAGAAAAGTTGAGAACTGGGAGTTGTATCCTGCTAAACTTGCTTGTTTCCAATTGATTTGGCACCTGGAATTTAGCAAAAATATGTTTGAATTGAGTAAATTCTTCTATGCAGTTCATCTTTAGTGGAAGATCCAAGCTCTTTAGTCATTTTCTGGGGACATGGCATGGAGAAAACTAACAACTGGTTCTGTGCGATCTTTCTGGGCAGAATTAACTCATAAACCATTGTGAAGTTACCTTGGTCTTTGCTACTTGGACCACGGCTTGATTTTTTATGGTTGTACTGCATGTCACAATCTAAAAGATTATGGGTGCTAAATTGTTGAAGATTAAATTGAAACTTGCCTGAGAATGCAGAGTTATTTGTTACTTATTCCATGAATTGTGTTTATATGTGTTGCTTTCACACCTATCCAGCATATGCGTTTATCTGGGCCTATTCTTGAATCTCTTTAGTTCTGGTTTAATGTGATGGTCAGGTCTATTTGGTTGAAGTATTAAATCAAATCAATGAGAAATGAAAAGAATTGTCGATAGAACTTTACTAGTACAACATATTTGTTATTTGGAATCCTATGCACTCTTCAATCTGTCGAACAGCAGGAGCTTCTTCCTGCTATATTGTTTATTGCAATTGAATTCAGAGTTAACAAAACAATTCAGGCTTCCATATTTCCCTTGTATGGCATCTCCACAGATTCTGGTACTTTCTCTTCAATGACATTTTCCGAGCCACACTCAGGCGAACTCTTCTCGCTGTGCTCTCTCACATGCCCTGCAGCTATGGCTCCTCCAGAGTTACTAATATTCCCAAAGATCAAAGTAAAAATCCCAGCAATTGCAGTGCAAAAGGCAACCCCAAATGCCCTGTTTACATTGCCATGGCCGGCTGATGCAACTGCAAAGCCTGCACATGTGCCAAAAGCTCTAACCCACGAGAACCACACTGAAAAGGCCCCCTCTTTCCCTGCTGGTGAGCAGTCCAGCAGTAATACACGCCCAAAGGCATGTAGGAGACCTGTTGCCACACTTTGGATTGCAGCGAAGACCAAGACATGTTGGTTCTTCCAATCTTCATGACGGTAATAGAATCCAACCCCAGAAGTGAGTGTTGATAGTAGGAAACCAAGCAACTGCATTTTCACTGCATCAGCCCTGATGAGTTGCTGCAGGGGCTGTACCAGTGGGAGAGACAGCACAGGGAATATGAAATATGTTAGCCAAAGGTATAGTAAGTTCTTTGGTTTGAGGCAGAGTTGCCCTACTAAATAGAGCACACCTCCTGTGAATATGCACATTGTTGCACATGAGGAAAAGAAAACACCACCCAAGCTTCCAGCTGCATGAGGATACTTAAAAATGGAGATCGCATGGGTCTTGGGGATTGAAGTTGTATTTGCACCAGGTCTATTACTAACAAAGGCAAGGATTGTCCCAGCACACCATTGAAGGCCACTAAAGATTGAAACCACCCATAAGCTGAGAAATCTTTCGTGGTGTCCGAGCATGTGGTACGTGAAAGAGGAGATGACGGCAGAACCTAAGCAGCCAGCAGCTGTGGCGTAAAGCGAGAGCCAGCTTGACACGGCTCTTCTGTCAGGGAACTGGCTTTTCCTGATACTGGAACCAATGAAGCCACGAACCATTAGGCCAAGGTGGCGATTATGTGAGGCTGCACAGACAGTATTGGCCGCAACAATAGCAGCAACATATGGTGGAAAGATCCACGTGACTGAGAAAACCCCAGCTGGAAGACAGAAGAGAGCTCCAACGGCAGTTGCAGCAGCTAAAATAAGTCTCTGGTTCTGACCATAATCAAGGTGGACAGACAAAACTCCTAGTGCTGGTGCTGCAAGAATGAGACCTAGCCCCCAAGAAATTGAAGTCCACTCAAACGGCGAGAAACTTATGCTTCCGACTCTTATTGATGCGTGTGTTAGTCTTTCAAACCTAGAATCAACAAAATGAGTTAGTCTTCAATGTTTTTGCTTAGTCTTTATGCGTTAGATTACAAAATTAATATAGCCAACACTTGTTCCAACATTAGTTCATTACCAAGATTTAGATATTAAATTGCTATTTCTTGTCCTCTGGAACTTTATCTTGCCTAAGCTTCACCGTTTGTTTTGTGCTCTCATTATAGCAAATTGATATTCAAGAAGGGATTTTTTGAGAACTTACAGTTTCATTTCATTTTCATTGCAGGCAAAACCCTTAGGGGTCTTCTCCCACCCTTGTGGGGGCGTCGGGATTGTCTTGAAGATTTGGCTGATGAGGAGAGGGAATACAATAGGAATGAGAACTGTGTGAATGAAGTATGAGCATAGCCCATAGAGACACCAAGCCAGAACCTTCATCTTTGTCGGTTTCTCTTCAAGGCCTGCATATGCCTGGTAAGCCTCCTTGGCCCTCTGGATTTTCAATCCCGTGTCATGAATATCCACTGTCGCCATGCTTTCCACCTCCCCGGTGGATTGTAGCCCCTGCCCCGATGTGCTTCGGATTTCAGGAGTCATCTCCGCCATGTAAACACTTCAACCCACTGCTATGTGACACACAACTTTTCAAGCTGGGATTTTTAGAAGAGGCAGTTGTTGAATGAGAGAGATAATGGCCTATAAAAATGGTGGGATTTGGAGTTAAGCTAGCAGCTAGCTGGATGTGAAATTTTCAAAGAGTCAAGACTAGCCTCGATTTGTTCAATGGGGTTATTAACATAGAGGCATCTTGGAATCATTCTCTTCTCTTCTCTTCAAGTATTAAACCAAACACAAGGTATGCATATTATGGAATTGTCTTGTTTGTCGTTAGCCTTAATTCCACTTAACAGCTATCAACCAAATCCCAAGATGTGTACGTTAAAATAACAACCCTTGTTTATCTTTGCTTAACTCGTAAACATTTTCGATTACCCAAAAAAGCATTTTTCATTTGATGCGTGTGTGTATGTGACAATGAGATCAATCAGCAAATTCTCGATGCTTGTGATGTGTTTCCAAAGTAGCATGATTCTCTAGTATTTGTATGGGAATGAACTGCCACTGCCATTGTGAACTTCTGTTTATGGTTGATATTAGATTGAGAAATTTATATATATATATGTTCAGTGATAAATGATACGGATCTTATAAGTTGAGTTGAGTGGATGGAATAAAATAAATAAATAAATATCAAACAAAAAAGATAAGAAAGATTCGGAAATACTTAGGAGGTATTTGGTACATGAGAAATTTTAAGATTCTTAAGAATGTTAGGTTGGAATTTGTATTCTCATGTTCGGTATAATTTTTTTATAAGAAGAATCTTGTGAAATAAGATTATCGGGAATAAATTTTAAACAATTTTTTCACAAAAAAGATTTTCATGGGTGGTTGTGAATCCATATTTCTCATGAACGTAGAAATATTTTTAACAAAGAAAGACTAAAACATTCTTTATTCTTTTATAACCCTATACAAATATATATATTATGTATATATATTTTATATATACATGCATATATATACATAATGTATAAAAAAATGACATTTTTTTTTATTTTCTAAAGATGTTGGTAGAAGGAATTTATCATTTTTAAACAAAAAATTAAATAAGGATAATTTTGAAAAAAGAACATGAATTTTTAAGAATGTTGCATTTAAATTAAATATAAGAATATAAGATTTTTAAAAAATAATACTCAATATTTCAGAAAATATTTAAATCTAATCAAATATAAAATTGCATAAATTTTGTGAATTAAAGATTTTTAAGAGCATTTATAAGAATTATAAATTTCAAGAATTTAAAAAAAAAATCGTACCAAATGCTCTCTTGGTATCATGTAGTTTTAAAAGGCTTAAAAGAAGATAAAGTTACAGATAAAAATGGTTGAAGAGTTGTTATTATGGCTACTTAGTTAGGAAGAAAAAGATCAAAGACAATAAGTTGATTATACAAAAGTTGTTCAAATCTTAGGATTTTCTTGTTTAGAGAAGAATTTTATTGTTTAGAGAAGAAAAAATTTATCAGGTAAATTACATTCAAACTCTTCATAGTAGGAGACTTTAAAGTCATTTCCAACAAAATTTTGTGCTTTAAAAATATCTCTTGAAGTCATTGTGATTTACTTTTTTTTTTTTGGTTCAAATACCCCATTTTCTTTGTTTAAAAATGTCTCTAAATGAAGTATTGGAACAGAAAATTAAAGAATAAAGAGACATCTAAAGATATTTTTAAATCACAATGATTTAAAAGTGGCTTTATATAAGGTGTTCAAGTGAAAAAAAATTAGCTATAAAGATTGTCGAAAATATCTTTAAATCACAAAAAGTCTCATTATAAATTATCCAAATTACAAGAAATTTGAAGATAATTTATCAGAATTACTTATATATATATGTAATTGTATTGGTGTCATTAAAACATCACTTTCTATAAATTCTTGGTTAAAATTTACTAAATTCTTTTAAAATTTACAACTTGGGGCATTTAATTCCCTTGTAGTTTTAATTTTTAGGAGAACCTCCTTTGATATCATTTTATTGTCACATATTAGAAAAAGAAGATACCCATAATGCATTAATTAATCAAAATAATTATATATAATAATTTTATTATAACAAATTAATTAAAAATAAAAATACCAAACTTACTCTTAAGGAATGTGGCGTCGATTAATAATTTGAGAAAGAAAAAATAAAGGAAAAAAAAAGTAAAAAATATAATTGCTTAAAAAATTATGTTATTTTTTCATTAAAAAATTCTTAAAATTCGTTTGGCCGATTTCTTCTTTAGAGATAAAATTATTATCTTATCATAATATTAGATAAAATTATTATCTTACTTAAATAATGGAATAGATGTTCACTTCCGGTAGGACCCGTCTTGGATCCGAACCGAACAACCCTGTCCGAATGTCTGACCCGTCTGATTCGGGCCATTTCCATAAACCCTCGTTCTAGGGTTTAAGCTTTCATCCCAGAACATTTTCCCATTTCTGCAATTCACAATGGCAACTCTGGCAAGGCTATTGCTCTCGAAATCCACTGCCCAAACCATCTCTCAATCAATCCTTCAGCCTCGAGTTTCTTTCAGTGACTCTCCCACCGTTTCCCAATTCCTCAGAGCCCTCCACTCCATCGTTTCCCGACAATTCGATTTCCGTTCGCCGAGAATTTCCCCTCCGCCGCATTGCAGGGGAAACTCGTCGGCCCCCGAGTACGACGCCGGAGAGTCCGATGCCGCCGTTGCTGCCGCGCTGAACCTCGAAGCTCGCGTCCCCGCCACCATCATTACCGGCTTTCTCGGCTCTGGAAAGGTTTTGGTTCTTTTCTCGCTTTAAGTTCTCGCACTTTCTGTTTTATTTTTTTTTTTGCTTTTTTGATTGGACGCACTTTCTTTTTGGTTGGTGAGAAAATTGGGATATTGGCAATAAGTGCTGTTAAACCTACATTTGGAACTTGAATTTGTGGAGGGAAAATAAAACCGAGGAGGAAAGATTGAAGCTAAAGCCTTTTTATTTTGTTTTATTTATTTATTTTACCTATTGGGACTAGAAAATGGGAAGAAAATGAATATATATTCCAAAAAAATATTTACTTTTTCTGGGTTTGATAATCTGTAAATGGTGTATGCATATAAAAGTTCTAGTTTCTACTAGAGTTAGGTTGTATTCTTTATTTTGCTGGTGTTTACTCCGTAAAAGATTATTTTCAGTTCATTTCATAAATACTTTATGTTCCTATAAATTTCTTTTTTTTTTCAGATAAAAATTCTTGTTCCTATAATTTATCTAATAATATATATTTTTTCTGTTGGCAGACCACTCTTTTGAACCACATCTTAACATCTCAGCATGGAAAACGGATTGCGGTTATTGAAAACGAGGTATTGGGTTTATCCACTTTTGGGATCCTGAGATAAGAATACAGATTCTCTACATTGCATGGTTGGATCTGAGGATTTCTATATTTCTGTATTAAGAAACTGCCAACTTATCAGTTAGAACGAAAATAAAAGGATGAGATGCTGCAAATTATCTCTGCTCTCTTTATGGAATTTAATGTAAAACAATCTCCTTTTGATGGCACATTTGAGTTGGCGTCATTCCGTCCATGGATTGATAGAATGGAGATTCTCCATTTCAACTATGAAAAAAAGAGGATCTAATTCAGGAATTCAAGGACAATCACTGATCTGTGTTGTTATTCTTCCTCAACTCTTTTACACCTCCTTCTAAATGGGCCAAACCCCTGCCACCCTGAATTTATTTGTGTATTCATATATCCTGGTGATTTGATGTCTATATCTATTATGGGGGAAATAAAAAAAAAATCTCTACTTGTGTCTTCTTAAAAGAAAAAAAAACAAAACAAAGGAGAAGAGAATGAAAAATGGGAAACTTGTTTCATGCATGCAAGGTTTCACTAACTTATCAAAGAACAAAAAAAAGAAAAAAGAATGGGCAAAGTTGCAGCAGTAGTTTCACTATTGAAACTAAAAGAGAGAGGAGATAAAGGAGAATTTGAACATGTATTTCACTATGTTATTCAGTATCAACTGAAAAAGATTCACATGGTGGCTGTCCAGACAAAATTTGTTGCTGATCATCAAGAATTTCATAATATCTAAAGCATTTAAGAATTTGTTTGTAGTTGTTTAAGCTTTAAGGCCAAAGGTGTTTAATTGTTCTACAATCTGTAGATAAATTACCATTGAGCTGTAGAGGAACTTTTCAGTTTGTATAGGACCACTGTACAAGTTTCATTTCTAGATTTTTTATTGCACCACACAATATTATAGTAGTCAAATATTTTGGCATTAGAGGGAATAAATAGGGATGGTAATGAGTTGCCCATTTACCCATTTGGATACTTGGGATCTATTGGGAGACCCATTGCCAATTAGACTCATGCCTATATCTCAATTTTTATACTTATTTTAATTTTAAATGGGTAATTGGGACCTATTGGGGGACCCATTGCCATCCCTAAACATGAGAAATCCAACATTTAACATGCCATTTTATAGCAGAACCATAGGTACATAACTTAGGTGGAGTTCAATTAACTACTCACTGGGAGATGTTGCCATGGGCAATCCATTCATCCAGCTCCCACTTCTATTCATCCAGCTGGAGAAACAAAAAGAAGATGCTCTCTTAGTTGTGATTATTTGCGCCGAACATTGTTCATTCTTCATAATGTTTTTGGTTGAAGTGCTTATTACAGCTGATCATCAGTCTTCAGTAGTTTGAAATCAATTCATTGTTTTCCTTAACATGGGACTTTTATTGCTTTTCTTTTGGTTTGTTCGAGATCCAGAGGTGTAATTTTGGCACGTTACTTTCTTTCATTCATTCTTTTTTTTTTTTTTCCATGTTGAGTTTAGAACTGGTTGACTGTGCTTTGGTAGTGCATTATACAAATCAACCTTTCATGAATAAGATGAGCACTGTGGAAAGTGTGATATGCTTCTCCATCTAGTGTCAAGTTTAGTAGTACATCTTTTTAAGCATTTCCGCTGTGCACTTAGCAACTTGAGGACAACTATGCATTTAATGAGATGCTATTTACAAAGAAAAGTTTGATTTTCTTATTTATGCTTCCCTACTTTCTTTCTCTCTTATTGTTTTTCCTTTGAATTTCTTATTTGCAGTTTGGAGAGGTGGATATTGATGGTTCATTAGTTGCTAGTCATTCTTCAGCCAATGAGGAAATTGTTATGGTTAATAATGGTTGTTTGTGTTGTACGGTGCATGGAGATCTAGTTAAAATGCTTTTGGAGTTGGTTAAGAAGAAGCGAGACAAATTCGATCATATCGTAATCGAAACAACAGGTATCCTAATTTACTATCTACATGTACAAGAGTTTGTCATACACATTCCCTAACAGGTTATTTTTCCATGGGTCCTTGTCTATATAACTATATATGTATCTAACTTGCCTCATTCAGTATAGATTTTAGGTTTCTCTGATCCATATTTCTGTATCTTGGTCATGAAGTGTGTACATTGACTGAATCATGTGGCTTGGTATGAGAAGCATCACTTGAACAATTCCGTCGGTTTGCGGCGATGCAATATTGGAGGGGCATTATATGTTGTTAATTCTTCCTTATTTTTCTGCTGATTGTAGAATAGAAATTTTATAATCTTCATGTCAAAGGCATGCAAACTTTAATTCACCTGAAGATTAAGAAAAAATCTGTTTGGTAGTCAGAAATTCTAGGGTGGGACCCCTCCCCTCTTCTTAAATGACTAATTTGAGTATATGTACTAGAAACATACACATCTTGACTGCAATCAGTTTATGCAAGCTGTTCTGCTTTTTATGAATACAGGGTCTTTTTTCTCTTTTTTCCAGGTCTATTGGTATTGTTTTACATGTCAGAGTGACTTTTCGATAATTTGTAATTGTAACTGACACACTGGTCATAAAAATTGGTTCCATTAAGAGACCCGTGGTTTGTGAAGTAATAAGTTCAGAACCATTTGCAGTTGCAGTTTCTTAATCTCTTACATTCTGCCCTGTATCTTGTGACCATATAAGAAAACAGGAATGAAAGAGAATAAGAAAAACTCTGAACTTGGAGAAGGTTGTAGTATGCAGGTAACATAGACTTGTTTGTTGTTTCTAATCCTATTGATGTGTAACCCAAATATGTAACCAAAATCTTTTTGATATTTATGACAGGTGGTTAGGGTGCTCCGACTCTGGTTTGATGTAGACTGTGATACTAACTCAATTCTTGTTTGGATCTATGTTTGGTTTCACTGTGCAAAAATTTTGGAATCTGGTAGATTTTTGGCTTGATATCATTGAATATGGGTATAAGCTTTTGGAAATAATAAATGCTCAGATTCATTTTATCTGTAAGGACAGTTCATTCTTAACAACTTAATAGTCTTTTATTATTAAAAATGGTATAATTGAATCTCAAAAACTTAAGGGGCTGTTCAGTGGTGAAAAACAGACATTGTTTAGAAAACTTTTTCAAAGAAAATGGAAAACTGGAAATTGTGTTCAAATGAAAAAAAAATTCTAAATACAGAACAGGAAAACTTTGTTTTTAGTTTTCCATATTTACATTAGCTACTAGAAACATCTTTAGAATTCTTTTTTTAAACACAAAAAAGGTATTTTTGCCTTTTGTTCTGTTCTAAACAGAACACGACACGAGTTTCTAGCTCAACTAAAACCAATATTAATTGTAATTATATTAATATCAATATACATAATAAAAATATGAATTTTAAAATTGATTAATAATAGCCTAATACTGGAAATATCAACAATGTTTATTATTATTAAATAGTAAAAATATTAATAAATATCAAATTGACTAATAATAAATAGTTTTATAGTATTAGCAGTATCAATAATAAAAGTATGAGTAAATAGTAAAATAGACTAATAATAAACAACAGAAATATTAACAATAACAGTATTAGTATTTTTAAATTTCTGAAGTTGTAGAAAAGAATTAAAAGTTTGTAATTAATATCATTAATGACTTATCATTAATATTATAATATTAGGAATAATAATATTAATCTTATAATATTATGAATTTAGGATATTCACAATTGTAATATTAGCAAATATCATCAATATTTTATTGATTAAATAATTATATAATTATTAATGTTTTAATATTCTAATGATATTATTAATAACATAATATTGCATTTGTGATAATTGAATGCATGTTTCATATAGCTTTTCAAACACATTTTTCAGTTTTCAAGATTTAAAATAGATCTTTATATTTAATGATTTGAATTTGTTTTTCAAATTTTATGTGAAAAAGAAAAATTGCAGTAAGAAAATTAAAAATATATTTTCTGTACTTAAACCGGTCCTGATAGTCTCAATTCGTTAATAAATTTATCAGAGTCCAACACCGTGGCATGTTGTATCATTAACCATTGCGGTGTTTAGTAAGTTAATGAATCCATTGATTTATGATTCAGAACCAATGCCTGTTTATGTGATTTTCTCCTCCTGCTGGAAATGATTTAGCTGATATTTTCTCTGCCTCAAATCAATTATAGTCACATGGTTGGGCTGAAGCCTCTTTTTTCCCTCCCTTTGTTTTTGGAGAGTAGGGACCTGGGGGGCCGCGGGGGGGGGGGGGGGGGGTTGTTATATACCATGGACTTTAATGGGATTATGGCTTGGTTTGTTGTTGTTGTTGTTGGTTACATGCCATGGAGTTACTAGTTCTATGACAGTTCTATCTTTTGCTTTACTTGCTCTCCATAAGGCATGCTATTCTACTTCTTGATTCTGGTATATTGTTATGATGTTTGTGTTGTTTCTTTCTATCATCTAATTCACATCCTACTGATAGTAAACAATGATATTAGTGAAATTTAAAGCACAGTTGTTCACATACCTAGGTTGTAGTTATTAATGGCTTTGATGTTCCATGTATCTGTTGATGCTTCTTTTACAGGCCTTGCAAAGCCAGCTCCTGTAATTGAAACATTCTGTGCTGATGAGCTGGTTTCACGTTATATAACACTTGATGGCGTTGTTACTTTGGTTGACTGTAAGCATGCCATGCAGCATCTAAATGAGGAGAAACCAAGATTTGTGGTGAATGAGGCAGTGGAACAGATTGCCTATGCAGATCGTATTATTCTGAACAAGGTAAAATTAGATATCTTCCAACTTAGTCTTCTTTTCCTTCTTTCTTTCTTTCCTTTCGTTTCCTTTTTTTTTTTCTTTTTTCTTTTTTCCCATCAACATGAAACAGTGGTCGTCTCTTCTATTTGGAATCTATGTGGATTTTATGCTCCTATCTTGATCTGTGTTTCCCTTTTTTTCCAAATCATACTGGCAGATAGATTTGGTGACTGAGGCTGAGTTGGACATTTTGACCAAGAGAATTAAGGTAGGTTTTCTCTTTTTTTTTTCAAGTGGATGCCTCATGTATTTTTGATGATTGCACATTTTGAGTATTACTATATTGATGTGCTTGTATCATGTCCTGTCTTTTCTCCATATATTGATTCAAGTACTTTGTAGAATTACTATTACAACATTTGAATGGTACGCTTTGGTATCAGACATGGTTAATGGTCTTAAAAAATATTTTGAATAGTCAGTTTAATTATTTATTTTATTTTATTTTGTATAACTTTCTTACTAAATAAGAGAGTAAGAATTTCTTGGTTTACTTGAGGATGCTGCAAATGCTTGTGTAGGTGATTTGTAACTGACAGGAACTTTTTTCCTCTAAAGTTGGGCTGGTTTTGTGATGGCAAAATCATAAAGGAGTTGCAACTCAGAGTGATAGTTGTTTCCTTCTTTTCTGCATCCGCCGTTGTTGATATGCTATTGAGTTTTGGATGGATATTCTTTGTGCTTTTGCCAGCATATCAATGGGATGGCTCAAATAAAGCTCGCTAAACATGGGGTTGTTGACATGGATTTTGTTTTGGGAGTGGGAGGTTATGACCTTGAAAGGTGATTCAGATGTTCCTTCTCTTCTATTTTAATTTTTTGGAGGCAAAAAAAGGTGAAAATAAAGTCTTCCCAATGTTTTAATATATCTGTTTCCCTTTATGTGGTCATTGTCAAATGAAAATATTGTAGTTTGGTATGCCAACATAACTTTGATATTGCAGAATTGATTCAGAAGTTCAGGTTGATGGCTCTCACTCGGTTACGCATTCACATGAAAGTGGGCATGGTATGTCTTCGATGTCTAATTTTTCCCTCTATTTCAACCCCCTGGCACCGTCATTTTTCCTGGGGAGGGGATTCTTTTCAAATTATTAATTTGAATGGAAAATGGAGCTAATACAAGTCCTGATTCAACACAAACAAATCCATTATAAATATCTTGTTTCATAGCTAGCTTGCTTCATGAAGTTGTGCCTTGGTGGCAATGGTAATACTGCTCCTCCTCTGTGATTGAAAGGTCGTGGATTTGAGTTGTGAAAACAGTCTCTTTATAAAAAAGCAAGGGTCAATGATTGAATTATGTTCGAACTGTGTTTTAAAATAATTAAATAAATGAAACTAGCTATAAGTTACATGTAGAAAATGAAAACAAAAATTTTAAAAAGAAAGAAGAGAAAAGAAACGACAACCTAGTTGAATGGGCTGGGTCGCCAGTTCAACTGGCTGGTTTTTTTTTGCCAATAGACAGGTCCGGCTGACTGGTTGCTGTTTAAACTGGTAACAATCTGGGTTTTAGAAATTAGAACATTGGATTTTGATTATCAAATTTCAAGGAGGCTATTATACAGAATATGTATTGTTGTTGCTATTTTATTGGTGAAGTTTGCATAGCCGTGTCTGTATCTCAGATGTCATATCCCATTGTCAGCGAACAGTACAAAGCCTTCAACAATGTAGCCGCACTTATACTGGGAATGCTTCTGATGCTATATTTGTTATGCCCTCTGACAAGGGGGGTCTGTATGAGCGGGTGGATGTCAGGCAATTTTGTTGACATTCTACACCTAGGTTAATTGACTAATTGTAAAATATTTTTGAACATTGTAGCAGCGCTCATACATATGGAACTATTCCAATTTTTTATATGTTTACCCCTATGCACAGGGTGTTGATGACACAAGTTGATGTCTAGGTTGCTTATTTAATTTGAAGTCTAATTGCTTTGCTAATGAATTTGTATGAAATCTGGATGAGTATCTAATGAACTCGCTCTTGGTTTACATCTTCTCAAAAGAACACCACAATGGACATCATCATCATGATCACAAACATGATTCTGCTGTATCCAGTGTCAGTATCGTATCTGAGGGTAGCCTTGATCTTGACGAGGTAAGAAAATCTTTCATGATTTATAAGTAGCTCAAATGTTTCACTGTGTTATATCGTATAATGATTTTC